>NC_066891.1:27289586-27524789 GCF_022985175.1 Labeo rohita
GATTTAAAATAACATAGACCATATACACCTTATTTCGCAACGCAAAACATAAACATATGTTTTCAAGCAAAGATATGTTCTAATTTTGCCTACAAAATAAGTGAAAATATACAAAGATTTTGTGTTATTTGCTTAATTGTTTAATCTTTTGTCTAGTTCAGTTTGTAAAAGATACGGAGATGAAAATAATTTAGCTATTTTCTGTGAATGTGCGAGACCCCTAGTGAAAAAAACAGCATATGCTGGTAGGTATGTTTTGATGCTGGTTTAAGCTGGTCATTTGCTGGTTTATGGACCAGCATAGGACCAGCATAAACCAGCTTAAACCAGCATCAAAACATACCTACCAGCATATGCTGTTTTTTTCACCAGGGACATCCTTTTCACTGGCCGCTTTATCTAGAGTGTAAGTATAGTAAACAGTAACTATTTGCACTACAGACCAATGTGTTTATGATTACTATAATACTTGCTTAATGATATGATAAGAAATAGCAGTTAGCAATATAAAGCAGCATAGCGGACTGTTTTTGTACAGCTAAAATAACTGGAAGGGAATGACACTGGAAGCCTCGGACATTTAAATTACAAATGGCCACGCCTGCTCTTACATTAAAAATATAGTGGAAAGTGGATATTGTTAAGTCTTACCTGAAGATTTTGCAATAGTTTCTGTTTTGCTCTCTCAAACTCTCCCGTCAACAGCAGAGGATCGTACACCGTCAGTTCAGATTCTGACCTAAAGCAGAAATTAGCACATATAGGCTACTGTTCAAAAGTTTGATTTGTAATGTTAATGAAAAGTCTATAATTCTCATCAAAGCTGCACTTATTTGACCAAAAATAAAACAGTTATTTTGAAATATTTTCTATTTTAATATATTTTGAAATGTTACTGTGTATATGTCATAATATTTATTTTAAAACTTATTCCAGTCTTCAGTGTCACATGATTGTTCAGAAATCATTCTAATATGCTGATTTGGTGCTCAGGAAACATTTCTTATTATTATCATAGTTAACAAATGAAAGCTGCTTAATATTTGTGATCCTGGACCACAAAACCAGTCTTAAGTTGCACAGGAATATTTGTAGCAATAGTCAAAAATCAAATATAGTCAAATAGTCAAATATGGGTCAAAATTCTCAATTTTCCTTTTATGCCAAAAATCCTAAGGATATTAAATAAAGATCATGTTCCATTAAGTTTTTGTTTGTTTGTTTGTTTTACATTTTCTACTATAAATATTTCAAAACTTAATTTCTGAATAGTAATATGCATTGCTGATAACTTCATTTGAACAACTTTAAAGCTGATTTTCTCAGTATTTAGATTTTTTTGCACCCTCAGATTCCAGGTTTTCAAATAATTGTATCTCGGCCAAATATTGTCATATCATAACAAACCATACATCAATGGAATGCTTATTTATCCAGCTTTCAGATATCTAAATCTCATTTTCCCTTATTACTGGTTTTGTGGTCCAGGTTATTTTTGAGAAAACTGTGATTCTTTGATAAACAGCAAAGTTACAAAGAACAGTATTTTTTTTTTTTTTTTTTTTTTTTTATAAAAATTAATGTATTTAGTGTCATTTTTGGTTATTTTAGTGCATCCATGCTCTTCATCATCTTCAAAAACATAACGATCCCAAACGTTTTAATGGTAATGTTTACTTTTGCAGTGCATACCTGAAGAACAAATCTTTTCCCCACATAATAAGGCAAAAGAGCTCATTTACAGACAGATCTCTATTTAGGAGGAGGTCCAGGTTGGTAAAGATGTGACGGCTGTAACTGTCCTTGAGATGATCTAGCAGCCCACTATCTTTCAGTGCAGGTGTTAATCGAAGCACCTCATCATATATCATGCTTGTGTTCTCTTTAGAAAGTCCTGTATCTGTCTTTCCTGAGATCCTTGCAGTCTCTCTGTTGCCAGCTTGGGAAAGTGGTTAGCTTTCTCTCTTACCTATTATGACTAACACTAGCAAGGCATAGAAAGTGTGTGGATCCGTGTCCTTGTTTTTTGACACCAGATGACATACACAATCTTTGCGTCATGTGTTTGGATGAAGAGCACGTACGCGATGTCCTCAAGGGGGGGCGGCTTGTGTGCATTGCAAGCTTCTTCCTATGAGGAAGCTCCGCTCTCAGTTGTCCCTCTTTTCGAGGAAGGAGGGGCAGCTATCTGGTCCTTGCAGTTCAGGACCTACCGCTGCTGAGGCACGGAGGAAACTGAGCTTGTGGGGATCGCAGGTGGATCTCGCTGATAGGCTGGATAAGGGGCTTTCCCTTTCTCGCTCTTTGGCCGGGGACGAGAGTGAGCTGCGGGATGATGATGATGTGATTGATAATGTGCTTCAAGCTTATTAGGCTGACTTGCTGAAAGACCTGGATAAAGGACAGGAGCTTTCCCCTGACGAGGTAGCAGAACTCCGCCGTACCACAGATTTGGCTCTCCGGGCAACTAAGCAGGCCGCCACTGCTATGGGCAGATTCATGGCGGCCATGGTGGTTACGGAGTGGGTAAACCTGGCAGACATCGGGAAGAAAGAGAATGGCTGTCTCCTAGATGCGCCAGTTTCACCCTCTAAGCTTTTCGGTTCTTCTGTTGAGGCAGTGATCGAGAAGTTTGGGAAGGCGAAGGCACAGTCTGCTGCCTTTAAAACCTTCACTCCTCAAAGGACCAGGTCTAAGCCCGAACAACAGAGGGGTCCTGGCCCATCCCAGCCCGAGGATCAGAGACAGGCCCAGAAGGCTAATGTTGCGGTCCGTGCCTCTCCTCCACCTGCGGGTGGATCCAGGAGATGGCGCAGACCGAGGGGAGGTCGTCAAGATCTGAGGGAGGTGGTCCAGGCGAGGCCAGAGTAAGAAGTAACATCTACTCACCTCCCTCTAGTGTTTGTAATATCTGCACTCACCTTCCCTCTTTAATTCCCCTGTGCTACCAGCTGCGCTAAAAAACTGCAGTCTCTCTGCTGGACCATATGATGTGCTTTCGATGGGACCCCTGGTTGCTGCTGATGTCTCCATCCTGGAAAAAATCGGATTTGGAAGGCTTGCCTTATTTCTGCAACCGAATTGTTAGGTACTACAGGGTAGTTACTTGTTCGCTGGGTTCCCTGCTACATTACTGCAACCCCAGGGCCTGTTGGTCCTTCCATTTCAGCTAACCTCCAGTATGACATGCTTTCTACTCTCCTTTACAGTTCTTCTAGGACTCGTAAGTCCTTCTTCCAGGTAAAGATCTCTGAGGTTCACTCCACGGGATGCCCCTGGACATCCCTGGCTGGACACATCGTCTTAAGAGGCTACCCTTCTAGATCACTCTACCCATGTCTCAACCTGAGGGGCTTCCTGTTCCAGGCTATTCACCCAATCCTCATGCAATTACGGTGTTTCTGCAGGAAACCCTTCTCAGTGCTGGCTTTGAGGAGCAGCAGCTCTTAAGGCATGATTAGCTCTTAAGGCATGATTAGGCCCACTTTTTTGTTCTTGGGGTTGGCTGGACTAGGGCCCACACCTTCTCATGAGAAACAAAGCACTGATCACTTTGGGTTGGTAATAGCTAATGCCCCTCTTTGGCAGGGCATGGTGATGCTCCCCTCTCTGAGGAAGGGTTCTCTTAAGAGCTTGCATCTTTGACGGATCAGATGTTGCTCCTGTTTTTTAGGAGCTGGAAGCCTGTCCCCAAGAACTAGCCACTGTTGGCTAGTAGAGCTGAATTCCTTTGCTCTGGGGCATTCCATTAAGGCCGCTCAATATTAAGCTTTGCAGTGCTCCCCTTTTATTGAAGGGTCACTTTGAGGACGATTCTGCTCCCTGAGAGCTTAGAACCTCCCTAATTTGGGATTTGTGTTCTCTTTATATGAACAGTATTTGAGTGTCCAGGCTAGCCAGGCACGTTCTAAAAGAAGAATGCACACTAGCTTCTTGTGTTCTTTCTAAAATCTTGTATGGTGGGGATTACGCATTTAGCTCCGTACCCTTTCTTGAGGTGCTTGGCCCACGGTGCCTTGGGCCACACTTGACCTATGTATCTTGTCGATACCTCTGAACTGGGTGCCGATGACCTGCCCGACCAGCTCCTCGAGTGAGATCACGCAGAGTGGTAGGTAAACCCCCAGTTGACAAGCCGAGGTCTAGACTACTGTCCTTTATCCCTTTAAGGAATCTCTTTTTTCTAATTCCAAGTCTGAGCTCTGCCCTAGGGTCAGGCTTCTGTTAGGCCCGCCCTTACAAGTAAGTTCTTGGGTATGCAGCTCAGGCCTTGGCCAAAGGGATTATGTCACTGACAGTCAACTGGACGTCATTTGGGCAGCTCCCTCACCTTGGGTGAAGCTGGTACTTAGTGCTTGGCTTTGATGTCTGGCTTGCACTCCCTTCAGCATGGTATAACCTTTCCTCAAAGCGACCAAGGACACAGTTTGAAGTTCCCTGGAAAGGGAATGTCTCAGGTCGCATATGTAACCCTGGTTCCCTGAAAAGGAAATGAGACACTGTGTCCTATAGTCTCGTCACCATGCTTCAGACATGAGCTTCAGAGGAAGAAGCAGATGATGTGTTCGACCGGCGCCCTTTTATACTATGCGGTCACGGCCAGTACTGTGTAGTTTTTGTATGTAAGCTTCAGACACGGGTCACTAAGGAGATGTTCCCCATAGCGACTTCTAGAGGATGCAGTGTCTCATTCCCTTCTCAGGGAACCAGGGTTACATACGTAACCTGAGAAGTTTTTCACTAATCACACATAAACATTTTTTCTCAAAAACACAAACATGTACATTCATGTTGCTTACATATTAGTGTAGCCCAATTTGTGCTGATTACAATGTAATCAGACTTTAGCCATTGATATGTTTTTAAGATACTGAAAAAAGTCAGGGCATGTCAAATCTTCTTCAGGGCCCCAAAACACCCTCAGACCCCAGAGGGTTAATTATTATTAGTATTAATGTTATTTTTGGCTCACTGACCGATCGCTAAATTCAGGGTGCCTCTGTCTGAGATGGAAAGAAAGAAGAAAGAAATCAAGAGCTTTCGAGCAATTTACAACTAGAATCACTTTCTAGCATCTTACACTCTCTGTAAATTAATATACTGTAAGTATCCAAACCACACTGCCTGGCCTCTACAACTCCCACTGTAACCTTACCTAATATTATAGATCAGTGTAACCTAATATTACCTCAATCCACTACACCAGTCGACCAGATCTGTTGTCACCCCACCCACGTCTGAGTAAGTGTCTGTATTGCTCTTCCTTCTCCTAACCCTTCCACCACAGACAGTCCCTAACCAAAAATAATTAAAATCTTCCTACCTTGTTTTGTTGATTAATCAAGGGTGTCATCAAAGAATAGTCACCCGCATCCTCCACCATTAACTGTAGGGAAATTTACAGTCAAAACCCAAGGACTAAATGTGATGAACAAAGACCAGAAGTCAAAGATGCAATAAACTGAAGAAAACAGTTTGCAGTTTCATCAGCAGAAGTGAGCTTTAACACTCTCAATGGAGTATGTAGGCCACTCTCTGTACACTCTCAATACACCAGTAGTTATACTCTATCAGAGGTCACTACCTAAATCATTACTTAGTTAAAAGGGATTCTGGTTGGTTTGAAACATAAATAAACTTAGAAATCTCCACACATGGACATAAGCATATATTCAGTGATTATTTAGGTGACGAGCATCCAGAGGTCAGACACAGCAGGTCTCTCCAGAGATGTATATCTTCCACCTGACATCAGGGTGATGGAAGATGTCCATATGCGTATTCTATCTAGGGTGCCATTTACAAATCTCTCTGGAGGCCAGTCCTGTACAGACCGATACTAACACACATACACATACAGAATATGCAACTTCTTCAAGGCTGGGTTGTTCAAACCCAAGCTCTATTTGGGGACTTTACACAAACATCCAGATATGAAGCACCTTTTTTCAGGTTTCAGACTATATTCAACATTATTTTCTAATGTTTAAAGCTAAAGAATAAAGTAAATGACCTTTGTGACCTAAGCTGTCATAGTAAGACAGAAGGATAATGTATGTAAATCATTTCAAAGAATTCAAATCATTTCAAACAATAATTAAAAGAATAATATTAATTAACAACTTGATAAACCACACGAAAGGATCTATAAATTGAAGCAACAGTGGATTCCAGAATCCACCCCTTCAGTATGAATGAGTGAATGACTCACTCACTCACTCATTAAAACAGTGACTTGTTGCCACCTGCTGGTGGGTTTAGTTTCATATTCGGTTTTATTTTAACTATTTCAAACAACATGTATGTTAGACCCTATTCTATCTAAGCTACCAAAAGAGGTGCTTCCGGAAGTCATAGATCCTCTTCTAAATATTAATAATCTGTCATTGTCATTAGGATATGTCCCCAAAACCTTCAAACTGCCTGTTATTAAGCCTCTTCTGCCCTCGGTTGAGTGTGTGGCTACTCAGCCTATGCAGTGAGCTAAACAGTAAGAGAAGGTGGTTCCAGGAATAACAGGACACAGTTTTCTTCTTAGTGTCTTTACTGAAGACCTCTCTTTTTTTGATTGTAAAACTGTGAACATACAAGCAAATATCATTAAAAATACATTATTTAACAAACCAAGACTCATAGCTGTGAATTCAAATACTGGAAGTGATCAAAGTTCAAGATATAAGAATCACAACATTACATCTTTAAATGATACAGTTTGCTACCATGTGGTTGCAGAATATACTGCAGTTAATTGCAGTTTCAGAGCACAGATTCACAGGCAATTCAAAATACTATTCAACATATCAGTAAGAATATAACAGGTCGACTCTTTTCCTCTAGATTCAGTAGAACATGAACTCAGAAAGTCTTAATCAAAGCTACACAGTAAAACGAAAGCTACTAGTTTTACTTTCGACAACCTGTATGTACAACCTGATGACCTAAGTTGAGTAAAAGCAGTGTTCACATTGACTTATAAGATATTGTACAACCACATACTAAACAGAAGCTAGCAACATTAGCTTGACTTAGATAACAAACAACCTTATTGCTTGAAAGAGTTAAAATGACCTCTTAAGTACCAGAAAAAATAACTAAACATTTAGAAAAACAAAATTAGCAGCTAATAACTTACAGATTATGGCATGTCAAAGCTTCCCAAAGATAAGGGGACTGAGAAGAGGGAAGAATGTCAGCACCTGACCTCCGGAAATTTCCTCACACCGCGTGTAACTAACTCTTTCTTTTTTTCCTTCAGCGAAAGCACATCACAACACAGCGCCGAGAAGAACCCGCATTATAATCAAAGAAGAAGAACCCAAAAGAAACACTAAAGGAGATACTGACCCCAAGTGGGAAAATAAAGAAATGCACCAGAGAACTAATACAATACTATAGAACATAGAGGGACAGAATACTCCCTGCCTGACATCAGTAGAATGTCTTACATAACTAGCATGCAACTACAGACAAAATACAATGAAACAAAGTACCTGATTCTAAGTACTGTCTTTAGACACCAATAACACAACCTCACTTATAGGTCTTGTGTAGCATCTGAGTTCCCCCTTGCGTTAAATCTTAACCTCTATTTTCCTGACAAGTCCATCCTCACTTGGAAAGACTTTGGTGATGAGTCCAAGTGGCCAATTGTTCCTATGTTCAAGTGCCTCCTTTAGCAGAACAACATCTCCTGTTTGCAAATTTGGTTTTACTGTTTTCCATTTGCAGCGGTTCTGAAGTCCTGAGATGTATTCCCTTTGCCATCGGCTCCAGAAAACATTTGCAAGGTATTGCACGCGCCTCCATTGCGCTCTGAAAAGATCCCTGCTCTCAAACTGACCTGGTGGGACTGGTGGGGTTGCAACTTTTTGTGTGAGTAGCATGGCAGGGGTAAGAATGGCTGGATTTTCTGGATCAGTAGAAACTGCCGTGAGCGGACGAGCATTTACTATTGCAGTGACTTCAGCCATTAATGTCACTAATATCTCATGGGTAAGTTTTGCATTTCTATGTTCTAGGAGCATTGCATCGAGGATTTTGCGTGTGACCCCAATCATGCGCTCCCAGGAGCCACCCATATGAGATGCATGTGGGGGGTTAAAATGCCATTTGCAGCCAGAGTCTTTGAGAAAGCTCTGAAGTTTGCTGTTGTGACAGCCCTGTTTGTCTATTTGCAGTTCTTTGCAGGCGCTCACAAAATTTGTCCCACAATCAGATCTAAGAAGTTTGACTGTACCCCTGATGGCAAAGAAACGACGCAGGGCATTGATGAACGACGACGTGTCCATCGATTCTATAATCTCAATGTGAATGGCGCGTGTGCTCATACATGAGAATATGACTCCCCATCGCTTAGCATCCGATTGTCCACCACGTGTTTTTCTGACTGTTACAGGCCAGGGCCCGAACACATCAAGGCCTACATATGTAAAAGGAGGGTCCGTAGACAACCTGTCTTCAGGTAGCTCAGCCATGATCTGTTCCTGTTGTCTGCCCCTTAGTTTGCGGCATGTGACACAGTTGAATATCACTCTGCTTATTGCTCTTTTACCTCCCACAATCCAAAAACCTGCAGTCCTGACTGCCCCTTCAGTAAAATGTCTGCCCTGGTGGTATACTTTCCTATGGAAGTGTTCTATAATGAGCTGGGCAAGGTGGTGCTTTCCAGGGATGAGTATGGGATTTGTTTCGTCCGATGTCAACTGTGCACGTTTTAGTCTCCCACCCACTCTGAGGATTCCATTTGTGTCGACAATAGGGCTCAGTTTGCTAAGTGGGCTTGAGTTTTTTAGAGGCACACTTTTCTCAACTTGTCTTATGTCCTCAGCGTAAACTTCTCTTTGAACAGTGTGGATGATGGTGTTCTTGGCTTGGTTGAGTTGTTTTTCAGCTAAATGTTCATTACAGCTGTGCCAGCCATGACAGGAGCCCTCTATGTTCGGCTTAAATGACAGGGCAATGTGTTGGAGTTTGGATATAGCTTTAAGTAGTACATTCCAACTCGAAAACCTTTCAAATCTGACACTACTGAGTCTATCCTCTGAGAGAGAGGTGGCACAAGTAGTGACCTCAGGTCGCAGTTCATTGTCAGTCTCTGGGTCTACAAGATCAAACAACTCTGCCTGTGCTTGACTTTCTCCTGAATTAGAAAGGAAAGCGGGTCCACTGATCCATGTGGAGTTAGAGAGCTGCTCAGCGGGTAGTGCTCGTGTGGCATGATCAGCAGGATTTAAATGAGTGGGCACGTAATGCCATTGGTGAGCTTGTGTGAAGCGCCTAATACGTTCCACTCGGTTATGCACATAAACATGAAAGCATGTCTTTTTGTTGAAGATGTAACCGAGCACTACCTTGGAGTCTGTTTAGAAGTTCACCTGTTCGACAGCGATGTCCAGCTCCTCCAGGACTAACTCGGCCACCTACACAGCCAGGACTGCTGCGCAAAGTTCAAGCCTAGGTATGGTGATGTCTGGTTTTAGGGAAAGCCGTGCTTTGCCGAGAAGGAAACCCACTTCACTGTGTCCATCTCTATCTGTGAGTTTGAGGTAAGCAACAGCGCCCACGGCCTTAGTGGAGGCATCACAAAAAACATGGATTTCCTTAGTTAGAGCTGCAGATAGTGGTATTGAGGTGTACATTCTGGGGATTTCAAGTTGTTGTAGATATTTGAGGGAGTCTTTCCATTGTTGCCACTGTTGTAATTTGTCTTTAGGCAGTTCGGTGTCCCATTCACAAATGTCAGTGGAAATGCCTCTCAGTATGGCCCTGCCTTCTACAATGACTGGGACAGCAAAGCCAAGCGGGTCGTACACACTATTAATGACTGACAGCACTCCTCGTTTGGTGAAGGGCTTTTCATTGACTGATACCTGAAACTTGAACAGGTCTGTGGACAGATCCCAGCCCAAGCCTAAGCTGCGCTGCATAGGTGGGGTAGTCTGCCCGAGGTCAAGGCCCTGCATGTCCGTTGCAAGGTCCTCACTTGGGAAAGCACTTGTGATGATAGGACAGTTGGACGAGATTTTGTGCAGGCGTATATTACACTGAGCCAGCATCTTCTGAGCTCTACAGAGAATGTCGATGGCCTCATCTGCGGAAGAGAATGATTTCAGTCCATCATCTACATAAAAGTGACGCTCAATGAACTCTCTTGCATCACTGCCGTATTCCCTTTCTCCCTCCATAGCTGACCGTTTCAGTCCATAGATAGCCACTGAAGGGGAGGGGCAGTTCCCAAATACATGTACTCTCATCCTGAATTCCTGCACTTCTCCATCCAGATCATGGTTTTTGAACCACAAGAAGCGAAGGTAGTTGCGGTGGTCCTCTCTGACCAGAAAGTTGTGGAACATGTGCTCCACGTCTGCCATGACTGCGTATGGGTCAGACCTGAAACGCATCAAAACTCCCACAAGAGTGTTATTGAGATCCGGCCCTTTTAGTAGCACGTCATTGAGAGAAACATTACTACATTGAGCACTCGAATCGAAGACTACCCTAATTTTTTCTGGCTTTTGATGGTGGTAAACTCCAAAACTTGGGAGATACCAGCATTCTTGGTCTGGAGTAAGAGCAGGAGCTGGTTCGGCGTGGTTCTTACTGAAGATTTTATCCAAAAACTCAACATAATGCTCCCTCATTTGAGGTTTCCTTTTTAACGTTTTGCGGAGCGACATTAAGCGACTGAGGGCCTGGTCCCTGTTGTTGGGCAAACGCTGCCTGGGGGTGCGGAATGGGAGAGGAGCTACCCAGTTATTCGCATCATCTTTGGTAAAGTCTTTGTGCATAATGTCCAAGAACAAAGCATCTTCTGCTGAAAGTGCCACTTTGTCATCATCTGCTGTTTGCTGGAAAATGTGTCTGCCCAATTCAGCTTGTGTCTTAAGTGTATGACAGCTTTCTGTGTATTTGTCTTTGATATGGATTTTGTTCTCACAGGGCCTGAGGAAGGTAGGGCGGCCGTTGTCAAGAATGTTTGTCTTATAAGTGTTCACTGTGGGTTTGTGGGCACCTGAGAGGCAGACATCACCTATAACTACCCATCCCAGATCAAGGCGTTGAGCATAAGGTGCACTGTTAGGGCCATTCACCTGACTGCGGACCTTGTGAGCTTCGATGATGTCCCTGCCCAAGAGGAGAAGGATTTTTGCTGATGGGTCCAGAGGAGGAATCTGCGAAGCGATTGTCTGTAGATGAGGGTGAGCCGATGCAGCCTCAGAGGTGGGGATCTCGTCCCTGTTATCTGGAATCTGATCACATTCTGTTAGTATGGGCAGCAGCATGGACACTTTTCCATTTACATCCTCAATCACAAAGTCACTAGCTCTGCGCCCTCCGATCTCTGATAAACCAGCGCATGTTTTCATGGTGTATGGGAGTATGGCACCTTTTACATTAAACATGTCAAAGAAGGCAGACCTGGCTAAGGATGAATTGCTTTGGTCATCTAACATGGCGTACATCCTCCTTTTCTTTTCGGGGGATGAGCGGGGATACACGTTGACTAAGCAAATCTTAGAGCAGGATTTACCTTTGAGGCCTTGGCCACACACTTCTGTGCAACTGGTTGTAGTTACAGTGCTTGGGAAATCGGACTCCCCGCCGTGGCTCTGAGGCAGAGGGTTAGAGTCTTTAGGTGTCCATGGAGGTGGACCAGCATGCATGGCGGACACGTGCACATCACTATTACATTCTGAGCATTGGATAATGGCTTTACAGTCTTTAGCTCTGTGACTTGTGGAAGAACAACACTTATAACAAATAGCATGTTCTTTGAGGATACCTTTTCTTTCGTCCAGTGTTTTTGACCTAAATCCCCTGCATTTAGCGAGTGAATGGGGCTTGTGGTGAATAGGACATTGCTTGTCCGGATTGAAAACGGATGTTTGAGCTGTGCTGTTTGTTTGACTGACATCTGTTTTGTTCACTGCAACAGGAACTCTGTATCTGGTTGGTTTTACTAGAGTTTTGTCAACTCTTGGAGCTACTATGTTTGAACTTTGTAACATAAAGCTAGGGTCTGTTTTCATTTCAGCATAGTCATTTACAAACTGAACAAAATATGAGAAAGGTGGGTAAACTGCACCATTGTCTCTTTTGTATTTTGTCCCTTGTTTCACCCATGACTCCTGGAGTCCGTAAGGGAGCTTTTCAACTATCGGGTTTATCCCCCTTGGGGTGTCGAGAAAGCTAAGGCCTGGCAGATAACTTTCACTTTGTGCATACTCTAACTCTAGCAGAAGATCTGCAAGCTCCTGCAGCAGGTGAGTGTCCTTATTGGATATCCTTGGAAAAGTCTGTAAGCGTTGGAAGAGTGATGCCTCGACTACCTCTGGAGAGCCGTAACTCTTGTCTAGACGCTGCCACAAACGTTGGAGGCCTGCTTGTGGGTTGTTCACATGGACCGCCCTGATCCTCAGAGCATGTTGAAGTGACTCCCCGCTGAGCCACTTGGTTAGAAGGTCAAGCTCTTCGCTGGGCTTGAGGTTGAGGCCTTCTATGGCGTTGCAGAAGATGGACTTCCAGGACAAGTAAGACTCAGGACGGTTGTCGAAAACCTTGAATCCCGTTGTCAGCAGATCACGGCGTGCTAGGTAGGCTGCTAGATGCGACAGTTCCATCTGAAGAGTCGCTGATGGTCTAGGCTGGGATGAAATGTCCATTTTTATGTATGTAGAAGGGGACTTCAGCTGCTCCCTGTCTACAAAATCAGTGAGATGTTCACCTGGAGAGGAAGCGACTGGTTTTTGGTTCTGTTGTAGATAGTGAGAGTCGTTATGACTGACCAGTTGTCCTGTGTCAGGCTTTTCTTCTTTCACTTGCGAACTGAAGTTGGTGAAGTGAGCATTCACATAGTCTCGAGCACGTCTGATGGAAGGAGGTGTCCTAGGGGAGATGCCTTGCTCAGTGAGGTCGATGGCGTGGTGCTCCTCGTCAGCTGCTGCTTCCAGGACATGAGCAGCAGCAAGCGCTGCTTCAGCCTCACCCTCCTTTTTCAGAGCGTTTAGCGTTGCCTCGATGCGCGCCTTCTCAACCTCTATGTCGATCTGGCGTTTGGCATACTGTGCTCTGGTGAGGGCAGCTTCTGCGTCTGCTCGGGCTCGTGTTGCAGCTTGGCTGGTGGACGAACGGCGTGAAGAACGTGAGTAGCACTCCGACCGGGCCACCATCTGGGAGATAGGCGGTGTAGCTTCAGGCTGAGACATCTTGGGTGCTTGATAGGTAGATAATCTTTTTACTCTTCTGCCCTCGGTTGAGTGTGTGGCTACTCAGCCTATGCAGTGAGCTAAACAGTAAGAGAAGGTAGTTCCAGGAATAACAGGACACAGTTTTCTTCTTAGTGTCTTTACTGAAGACCTCTCTTTTTTGATTGTAAAACTGTGAACATACAAGCAAATATCATTAAAAATACATTATTTAACAAACCAAGACTCATAGCTGTGAATTCAAATACTGGAAGTGATCAAAGTTCAAGATATAAGAATCACAACATTACATCTTTAAATGATACAGTTTGCTACCATGTGGTTGCAGAATATACTGCAGTTAATTGCAGTTTCAGAGCACAGATTCACAGGCAATTCAAAATACTATTCAACATATCAGTAAGAATTTAACAGGTCGACTCTTTTCCTCTAGATTCAGTAGAACATGAACTCAGAAAGTCTTAATCAAAGCTACACAGTAAAACGAAAGCTACTAGTTTTACTTTCGACAACCTGTATGTACAACCTGATGACCTAAGTTGAGTAAAACCAGTGTTCACATTGACTTATAAGATATTGTACAACCACATACTAAACAGAAGCTAGCAACATTAGCTTGACTTAGATAACAAACAACCTTATTGCTTGAAAGAGTTAAAATGACCTCTTAAGTACCAGAAAAAATAACTAAACATTTAGAAAAACAAAATTAGCAGCTAATAACTTACAGATTATGGCATGTCAAAGCTTCCCAAAGATAAGGGGACTGAGAAGAGGGAAGAATGTCAACACCTGACCTCCGGAAATTTCCTCACACCGCGTGTAACTAACTCTTTCTTTTTTTTCTTCAGCGAAAGCACATCACAACACAGCGCCGAGAAGAACCCGCGTTATAATCAAAGAAGAAGAACCCAAAAGAAACACTAAAGGAGATACTGACCCCAAGTGGGAAAATAAAGAAATGCACCAGAGAACTAATACAATACTATAGAACATAGAGGGACAGAATAGTGCTGATATTTTAATAAGCATGATTTTTTGATTCACCAAAAATATTTACTACAATGTTGTCAAACTGCTTACCAAGATATCGCCTTGTTCAGTAAATATACACAAATACCTAAAGCAGTAAGTAATTTAATTAAATGAATGACATTTTTAATGCAATAAAATCACAGATTCTTTGTACTGACACATATCCAAATGGTGGGTGGATGTGTGTACCTCCAGGGGGGTCTGGGGGCATGCCCCCCAGGAGAAAATTTTACACATTTCAAAGTGAAATTCATTAATTTGGTGTACTTTAAGAACTCAAAAGTAAGAGCTCCAGCCCATGTTCATTGTACAAATTGAACAAACAAAAAAGTTGACGACAGTCTGAAAAATCGGTTCTAGAACTGCCCCTGGTGAGAATATACTGTGTTCTTCCTTGATCCATGCTACACCCTTCCACTGAGCTTTCTGAGCCTCCATTCTGGGCCCCTTTCAACCTCTGAGCCCTTTGAAGTCTTTCCTCCTTTTCAAAATACAAATATCAAGAAAGGAATTTTATGCAGAAAAAAATAAATAAATAAATAAATTATATAATTAATTAATTAATTTATTTTATACATACATATATATATATATTATATATATATATATATATATATTTTTTTTTAAGACCTGCAGAAATAGAATTAATATGGGAAAAGCTGTTTAGTAATATGTTAAACTGATATCCCGATTTACAGCTCTGATAATGTTCATTATCAAAAACAGTAACATCTGTTAAAATTGTAACAACCTTATTTTTAAAAAAAAAAAAAAAAAAAACTTTATTATGGACAGGACAGATCAGAAAGGACAGGAAGTGATATGGGCGGTGGGAAAGGTCCCTGACTCGGGTCTCGAACACGGGAAGCCCGGAGCACGCTGCCCACAAGGCCATCGGCGCCGACAACCACCTTGTTCTTGTATGATGAAATTATTAATAATAATTATTCACCTCAATACCATGGTATAAAAATGAACTACATGGGTTCTAGGTGTTTGTATGAAGAACAGTGATCTTAGTATTAATGCACAAACGCTATTAATCACAAAATACTGTAATTATATTCCATTACTCCTTAATAGATTTAATACCATAGTGCAGTCAGTGTTACAGTAAAAATAATCCATTATATTAAATGATTCTGACTATCGTTGCGCACGGTGTTTCTGCTGTTGGTCAGCGCTGTTTCATCGGTTTAAATCACCATGTCATTGTGTTCTTCACCGAATTCAAGCGCTTCACTCTGGATCTCACAGCGCTGTTTAGTGATCGCGAGTAAACGCATCTGCTCTAGTAAACTTGCGCTCCGCTGCTGTTTGAACTGTGATCCGAGCGGACAAACGGTCCGTGTGACGCTTCAAACGACCAGCACATTTAATCCATAATGCTATTTTTGTCTTTCCGTCCACAAATTTAAGACCTCTTGAAATACTAATTAAGACTTTTCTTATAATTATTAAGGTATTTAATACTTTTTATGGCTTTAAAAGTGCGTTGTTATTTAAAAGAACACTTGTTTATTAAAAAAAAAAAAAAAAAAAAAAAAAAAACGTAAATTCCGGACCTTTGACTGGATGGGGTGGGTCGTTCGAACCACCCGAACCCCCCCTGGCTACGGGCCTGGCACTGGCTGATCTCGCCTGAAAAATCAAGTAGGGCTCGCTGCAGCCTGCGGTGGACATCCAACCCCGCCCACATCCATCGCCGATACAACCCCGCCCACGTCCAAGCGTGATGTCGAAAGCCATGCCAAATACGTCACCTTGTGATTCCCCAATCCCTATACCGGGGAAACCCGGAAGTATGTCGATGCAACTTACGGTAGTTTCTGGGATCTATATAAAATAATAGGCCATTGTCCTTTGTTTTACTAATACACGTTTTCTTATTTGTGTAAAGGATGTCTAGGCTAAAATGGCACAACTTAAATCTAATATATTTAATATGTCTAATATACGGAGCTGATTCGTCATCACGAGAGCCTGTAATACGCTTGCATTGACTACATTAGGCCAACTGTTAATAAAAACCTTTAAACCTTACCTTGTTCTTTTATGTAATGAGATAAATTCACATTTATTACGATCGATTTTAGGCGAATTTTAAATGTATTAAATTTAAAGGGGACAGTTCGATTTTGGTATTGTAAAAGTATTTAAAATTATTGAAAAAGTTGGTATTGTATAATTGTCAGTATATATGTTCCAAATATCATATGTCTGAGCATTTGAATGTTCTTGTCATGCAGTACACATACCTACATACATGGGCTGCTACACAGAGAGATTCCTTGCTCTGAAAGACTAATCACAGAACATGGCATGAGGCCTTGTTCATCAAGACAATTTGATATGAATGTGCCCAGCTCCTCCAGATACTCAAAGATGAATAAAAGACATCTCTTGCTTCATCCGATTCCCCCACGCCCCCCGGTAGTCTTTGATGGCATTCTGTTGATTTTTACTGTCCATCTGTAGAAAGGCAGGACCTTTCACCACCCCACAGAATAACTCACAGTGACTCTGTTTCCAGCACCACGATGGACCTTTGCAAACTTCCACTTTATGTCCTCTTGGTGCTCCTGTTAAAAATAGAGAATACATATGTGTTGGAAGGTATATGTGTCCACTAAAAAGTATTTACGTCATAATTTAGGCTACCTCATCATTCTACATGCAAACATATGTATGATACATATTTATGATTTATATATATATATATTATCTATATCAATATCTAGAGAAATGCTCTCACCATACCTCTATGCACCACTGCATGGCTTATGTGGTCCTCCAAGTGAATTGTAATTTTCATTTTTTTTATTTTCTTTACTGATAAAACTGCAGCAGGGACCCCTCAACCCGGCAGAACTGCCCTGCATCAGGCTTGGACTGAAAATGTGTAGAATGCACAAAAACATTGACAAACGTTATGTGAACTTCCCATTAATATAGAAGAATACAAAGATAAGTTGTGACATACACAGAGTTATCCAGCAAGAAGTAGTAAAATGATGCAGTTACTCATCTGATTTGCTGTGCATGGGTACTGTGATCAGTGTTTTGTGTAGGGGGCCAGGTAAGTATATATGTGTGAGAGGGATGCAGTGTGTGTGTCTGAGTGGGTTAGATGACTGTATTGTGTGAGGGACAGGGTATAAAAAATTGCACATTGATTCAGCATTCACTTTATGTCATAAGACGTGGATAGATAGAATAGATAGTGCACTATCTATTCACACATGTATGTATGTATGTATGTATGTATATATGTATTTGTGTGTGTGTGTGTACACACACCTATGTATACAGACAGACAGAGACACACACAGTGCACTGATTCTTACGTTCTTACGAGGACATAAAATTAATGCTGAATGAACGTGCAGTTGTTTTTATAAACTGATATATATTTTTACTTACCCACATGGCAAACAACTACTTTTTTTTTTAGCGGTTGGCAAATCATTTTTTTTAAATTTCTCTTTCAAAAACAAACATACAAAGGTACTTAACATCAAACAGAACATAAACAAAAGTGGGGGATACATATAACAAGTATACATCATGGAGGGTAAAACATTAAATTTTACAAATAACATTTTTTAATATTAGAGACGTTTTTATACATTAATTGTTTCTAGTAATTGAAATCAATGAGTCATAAAATATATTAAGGTCTTACAAAAAAATTAAAAGATGGAATAATAGACATTATTTTTTGTTTTGTGTATATGAAACTTCCCAAGAAGAATTAACACCTTTAAAGTGTAATCTACTACCTCTGATACAGTATTGCAGTTCAAAAAAAGGATCATAGATTCATCTATTTTAATTATTTTATGTGAATGCAGCATTAGTTTAGGTTGTGGCTAGAAGGGATAACGTTACAGCTCCGACCGGAAACTAACAATGAAATGAATTGTTCTACCTACTGGATTGTGTTTTTTAACGTCTACACCTACCCCAACCCTAAAATTAGCCCTTACTATAATACAAAAACAGTTTTATTGTTGTACAGTGTGACAAAAATGTTAGATTGATATGCGCATGCCCACTAGCTAGAGCTGTATTCCTTCTAGCCCTAACCATTAGTTTAGTGACTGATTCTCACTATTAACTAGTTGCTTATTAGCATTAACATTATTAGCATAATGGCTGTATAATACTACTTATAAAGCACATATTAATGCTTACTCTGCATGACCATATTTTAGATTCATTAATCCTACCCCATACCTAAACTTAACAAATACCTTACCAACTATTAATAAGCAGCAAATTTGGAGTTCACTGAGGCAAAAGTCATGGATAATAGTTAATAAGGAAAACTGGTTCCCAAAATAAAGTGTCACCTTATTATTACTGATATTATCAACATCGCTGTCTGTTTGGGACTCGCAGTAACATGAATATAATCTGTTAGTCAAGCTTTATTATGACTGTCTGGTCTTATGATAAAGAAAACTGTGGGTTTCATCAAAAAACTCAATTTTACATTCTTTCATCAAGTCCAAAGACTACATTTTTATATCTTTGCCATACACAAAACATCACTGCACATATAGGCCTATGCAGTTTTCAAAAGTAAAACAAATATTTAAAAAATGAAAGAGTCCACACACATTTCAATGGCATACTTACAAGAAATACTGTGGACTAACATGCTCTACTGTACACAAAATGAACAAAACTGAAGATAACAGTACATTCCAAACACATCAGAGATCTGAAAAAAGATGCATGGTTGTGTCCATTTTCCTTACAAAAAAACTACTAATCGACATAGTCTTTTCCAATAGGAGGAGAGTCATGAGAGGGACTGGAGCTCAGTGGAAGAGGATGTGTTTGTGTTTGGTGTTGGGAATTTGCTCTCGGCTCTTCAGTCTCCTTACAGCTTCCCTCATGTGTTTGGGCTGCAGAGGTGGTGTGTCTCCCCACTTCTCACACACGTCAAGAGCTGAAGATCAAGCAAAAACATTATGGAGACAATCAACAATGCTTACATTTTTAGTCAAATCATATTTCACTGTCATACCAACCTTCCTCAACAATCTCCCCAGCAAACACCTTCGCAATTCCTGACATGGCGATGACCACATTTTGAGAGACAGAAGATCCTGTGATGGACTGGATTAGCTGGAAGAAAGAAATTACAATCTCTATGAAAATTTGGAACCAAACCTAAAGCATCCTAATGGGAATTTGTGTATTACTTCATAATAAATGCTGTATTCCTGTACTGAACTGTACAACAATATAATGTTTTTCTTTAACTGTCCAGCAGCAAGACATTTCAGTACAAGCAGGGCTCTAAATACGAGTCTCAACATATATCCAACAAGTTTTTTTTGACTCTTATTGAATTCCAAATTAAATCTTGTATACAGTTGAGGTCAAAAGTTAACATCCCCCTTTTAAAAATCTGCAAAATGTTAATCACTTTACCAAAATAAGAAGGATCATACAAAATGAATGTTATTGTTTATTTAATACTGACCTGAATAAGGTATTTCACATTAAAAACGCTTACATATAGTCCACAAGAGAAAACAATAGTTGAATTTATAAAAATGACCCTGTTCAAAAGTTTACATACGCTTGATTCTTAATACTGTTGCTACCTGAATGATCCACAGCTGTGTTTTTTTGTTTTTGTTTAGTGATTTAGTCCCTTGTTTGTGCTGAACAGTTAAACTGTCTGCTGTTCTTCAGAAAAATCCTTCAGATCCCACAAATTCTTTGGGTTTTTTTTTCAGCAATTTTGTGTATTTGAACCCTTTCCAACAATGACTGTATGATTTTGAGATCCATCTTTTCACACTGAGGACAACTGAGGGACTCAAATGCAACTATTACAGAAGGTTCAAACACTCACTGATGCTCCAGAAGGAAAAACCATGCATTAACTCACCAGGGGAGTGAAAACTTTTAGAATTTAAAGATCAGGGTAAATTTAACTTATTTTGTCTTCTGGCAAACATGTAAGTATCTTCTGTAGCCTCTGAAGGGCAGTACTAAATGGAGAGGACAAAAATTTATATTTAGGCAAAATAAGAAAAATGTAAACATCTCCATTCTGTTCAAAAGTTTTCACCCCTGGCTCTTAATGCATTTGTTTTTCCTTCTGGAGCATCAGTGAGCGTTTGAATCTTCTGTAATAGTTGCATATGAGTCCCTCAGTTGTCCTCAGTGTGAAAAGATGGATCTCAAAATCATACAGTCATTGTTGGAAAGGGTTCAAATACACAAAAATGCAGAAAAACCAAAGAATTTGTGGGACCTAAAAGACTTTTCTGACCAACAGTAGGCAGTTTAACTGTTCAGGACAAACAAGGGACTCATAAACAACTATCACTAAACAAAAAAACACAGCTGTGGGTCATTCAGGTAACAACACAGTATTAAGAATCAAGTGTATGTAAACTTTTGAACAGGGCCATTTTTTATAAATTCAATTATTATTTTCTCTTGTGGACTATATGTAAACATATTTTATGTGAAATATCTTATTCAGGTTGGTATTAAATAAAAACAGATCCTTCTTATTTTGGTAAAATAATTAACACTTTGCAGATTCTGAAAGGGGGATGTAAACTTTTGACCTCAACTGTACAACTGTGCATGGATTTTTTAACTGCTGCACTTACTCTTTTAATAGCTGCCTTTGGGAACGCAGAGCGTCTGTACATCTCATAGCGGTTCAGCTGTTCTTCAGAAAATGATGATACTAAAACTCTGCCAAACAAAAAAGACAAGTTTTGCATCCTAATACAGAGTAACATATACAATACAATACACAAGTTTTATGCACAAAAATAAAGCTTACTGCATCTTTTGTATTTCATCTTCATCAACTTTATGCCGCTTCTCCTTTTTCTTGTCATGCTCCACTTTCAGTTTTTTAGCAGGAGGAGGATGAAGTGATGAAGATCCCTCTTCCTCTTCTTCACCAGCAGCAGCAGCAGCATCTTCAGCAGACCTCTAAAATAGCAATCAGATAAACCATAATAAAATGTTTCTATCAAAAAAATTTTTTATAGTGTTTAAGAATACCTAACGGACTCACGGCTTTGCCCTCCTCTTTTGTAGTTGTCTGGACTGCAGGGTTCACTGGTTCAGAGGCAGTACTGGAGCCTCCCAGACCCTCACCGGACCCCTCGCCCTGCTTGGGTCTCTCCGCAGACGTGCTCATTTCACTGAACCCCGCATCGGGTTTGATACGGGCCGGGTCTGCCATGCTGTGGCTGACATGTTAATGTCATATGAGGTAAATTAAATAAAGAAGAAGAAATAAACATGCTTAGTTTATGCTCAGCTGAGGTGAACCTCAAAACCAAAATAAACAACAGTACAAACAAGTTTCTTCTATGTAATGCAGAATTTTCTCCACTACCTCATAATATGTAACCCTGGACCACAAAACCAAGTCTTAAGTAGCACAGGTATAACCAAAAATACACTGTATGGGTCAATATTATCGTTTTTTCTTTTATGCCAAAAATCATTAGGGTATTAAGTAAAGATCATGTTCCATGAAAATATTTTGTAAATTTCCTACTGTAAATATATCAAAACCTAAATTTTTGATCAGTAATATGCATTGCTAAGAGCGTCATTTGGACAACTTTAAAGGCAGTTTTCTCAATATTTAGATTTTTCTGCACCCTCAGATTCCAGATTCATCAAATAGTTGCCAAATATAGTCCTGTTTATTTATTGGCGTATTTATTTAGCTTTCAAAAATTACCCTTATGACTGGTTCGTGGTTCAGGGTCACATATATTCTTGTGTTGACAAGACAAAATCTCCTGTATTTCCCCATGGGTTACTGAAGTGATTATAATTCTTAGATGTGAATTCCCTCTTCTGTATTGAAAAGAAATGTTATTTCGATATGTACCGTGGTACTGAATGCCTGACATATTTATATAACATATTTATGATTATATTTGCTTATATGGTATTTACATGTTACTATAAGAAAACGTTGCAATGATCATACTAGACATTACATTTGCTTCTGTCTGAATTGGAAACTTGTTAGTCAAAAAAAGCAGTTTGTTTTGTAAACAAACAGTGCAAACACACATAAACACTGACTTTAACTAATAACATACCTCAGACCGACAGCCGCGCTGAGAAGCGTTTTTATAAACACGGAATCAAAGAAGTGTTTTTCGAGCTCTACGCGTCCACAGACTGAAATCAGAGGTAGGAGTCACGACAATATCCGGTCAGTTTCAAAATAAGAGTCTTCTTTCTGTTTCTGGCGGTGTGGCAAGCCGAAAAAAGTGCATTACAAAATAAGAGTCCTGAGCGACAATTTAATTTCAAACGCTGATGTAGTTCACGCAACCATTGGGTGGCGCTCTTTACTACATAATAACTCCTGCATAGGCGACGCAGCTCTGTCAGGGGCGCACAGGGTCTCAGACAGGAGAATAATCCTTTCACACGCATTCAAATCACCAACTATTTGTCTAAATGCAGATATTTTTACAATGACCGTTTAAAATAACTATAAATGTTAAATATATTACTTCCAAGGATTCGCACCTATTTTTAAAATATATCTATTTTTAAGCAATATACGTAACCCTACAGTTAACATCTGTGATTTGTCCGTCCTAGCAGTCGCTGAGGTAAGTGTTACACGCCACGTGACACGCTGTTTTATTTCAGCAGGGGTTTGAACAAGTTTTTGCACCTAAAAATTAGACGTTTTATAAATTGTAGAAAATTAAAATTCAGAAACTGTAATATTCATTAAATGGAAAATTATTTAGATTGATTTAACAATATAAATGCCTCTTTAAATCACTGATATTATATTATTAGGCTAAATTGACTATATTATAGATTATTCATTCCACCCAGTTAATCTATTTCTGTGTGTTTCTGTTTTTTTTATTGTTATTAACAAAATAATTTATTAACAAAAAGCGTTTTTAATAAATAAATACATAATTTATAGTCCTACTTATTTTATTTGGTGCTCTTCACATCAAATTTCAAGTAGTGAATCTGTACATAAATCAATGTTCCTTTCAATCAATATAATATTTGTTTAAATTCAATCTATCAATTAATCAATGAATTCGGGCAAAAATTAATTAATACATTTTATCCGATTCTGTTCAAATTCTGCTGAAATATCTTTATGCTGGAGGTGATTCAATGATTATAAGAGTTGTTTCTCCGGTATCCTAATGCTTCATCAAAATCAATGAAAATGTAATATCTTCTGATCAATACACGCAACGCACAATAAGCTTTATTCAGGTCATGTACTACTTTTAATAAGTCAACATCAATATAACATTAAAATCCCCAAGACTGACTTAGAATACAGTATTATATACAAAATATAGAATTACATACAAAACATAAAATACAGAATTACATACAGAATATAGAATTATATACAGAATTATATACAGACTATAGAACATAGAATTACATACAGAATATAAAATATAGAATTATATACAGAATATACAATTTTATACAGAATACAGAATTATATACAGACTATATAGAATTAGACACTGAATACAGAATACAGAATTATATACATTACAGAATACTGAATTATATACAGATGATAGAATACAGAATTATATACAGAATATAGAATTATATGCAGAATTTAGAATATAGAATTATATACAGAATATAGAATTATATACAGATTACAGAATTATATATAGAATATAGAATTATATACAGATTATGTATATATAGAATGTAATTCTATATATGTATATATAGAATTACATACATAGAATTATATACAGATTATGTATATGTAGAATTATATATAGATTATGTATATATAGAATTACATACATAAAATACAGAACTATATACAGAACATAGAATATAGAATTATATGCAGAATTTAGAATATAAAATTATATACAGAATATAGAATTATATATATAGAATATAGAATTATATACAGATTATAGAATATAGATTTATATACAGAATATAGAATACAGAATTATATACATTACAGAATATTGAATTATATACAGATGATAAAATATAGAATTATATACAGAATTTAGAATTGTATACAGAATACAGAATTATATACAGACTACAGAATAAAGAAATATCAAGAATATCAAAAATACCAAGAAAAACATTAGAAAAAAATTGTTTACACTAAATGCAAAACAAAACAACATATATATATATATATATATATATATATATATATATATATATTAAGTTAATGTATTGTAAATGTCCAACAGTCTATTTATTCTACCCGCTGTTCATAATGATTCACTTATAAGAGACTCTTCTGATAATTTCTCAACTGAAGCTATTTTCCATAAATCCTTGATAAACTGTCACGGTTTCTTCTTCCACTAATGTCAGGATGTAAGGATGAGTGATCAGACGAGGGCTTCACATAATGAAATCCATCGATTTCAATTCCCTAAATGCTGCTCCACCATCATTAGTGTAATTAAATGATTGTGCATAATTCGGAGCAAACGCGACGTCACCAAGGAGCGCACCCGTCTAGGAAGTGACGTGTCGAGCCGTGCCAGAGGAAGTTTGTGCGGGCGCTGGGAGAGAAAGTTTCCCCGGAGCGGCTGCGCTTGGAGCGGGAATAACCCTGACACAGCCGCCGCTGGTGGACCGAGCGGACCGGAGCGGGAAGAAAGCGCGTAGTGTAGCGCGTGGATGCGTGTTGCGGCGTTGGCGAGGCGTGCAGTGGATTTGTGTGGTCGTGTGATCGTCTCTCCGCCGCTCCTCCTGCTCGCTGCGAGATGGGGAAGGAGCAGGAACTGCTGGAGGCGGCGCGCACCGGGAATCTGGCCGCCGTTGAGAAGCTCTTGTCCGGGAAGAGACAATCGGCCGGATCGGCCGCGGCGGGTGGTTCTGGATCGTCCGGGAATGTCGGGAGCGGCGGGCACAGCTCTTCACACTCGCTCTCCAGTTTTCTCAGGTAAGAGAAAGCCACGGAGGAGAGGCTTTTACGTGTAGAGGAGACCGGGGCTAGTTGTCACACTCTTTACTTCACTGATATTTCTCAGGTCTCGGAACTCCTTCTGCGTACGCACAAACATTAAAGTCTCATCTTCACAAAAAAATAACAATTCCGAAGGGAAAAGATCACTGAGGGCTGTATAACACTGCGTTGTCTTTATAGCGGGGCATGTTGTCACATTCTGTAGGGTATGTTGTCAAAAGGTGGTTGTTTATTGACAACAATTTGAGAAGAATAACTTCACTAAAATGTAAACTGCTATGCTCAGTAAAAAAGACCATATTTTACAATATGTGACCCTGGACCACAAAACCAGTCATAATGGGCATTTTTTTGAAGATGGTATGGTGTGGCTGAGATACAACTATCTGAAAGTCTGGAATATGAGCATGCGAAGCAAAAGAAAAGAAAAAGAAAGAAAATCACCTTTAAAGCTGTCCAAATGAAGTTCTGAGCAATGCATATTACTAATGAAAATCTGAGTCTTAATATATTTATGGTAGGAAATTTACAACATATCGTCATGGAGCATGGTTTACGTAATATCCTGATGATTTTTGGCATATAAGAAATATCAATAGTTTTAACCCATACAGTGTATTTTTGATTATTCCTATAAACATACCCGTGTTACTAAAGGTTTTGTGGTCCAGGGTCACATATATGTATTTACATTTAAAACGTGTGACAACTTGCCCCCAGTCTAATAAAGTGTTTCACATTTCAGTTAATACCTGCTCTTATTTTATGGTTGCGTCTTAGATGTATGTCAGAGTGGTTTTATTGTGCTCAATTATTACCCATTAGACTTTTTAAAATGCTGGTTTTGATTTGTACAATTGAACTTTTGATTCAAAATCTTATGGTTATTAAGATAAAGCCCCTGTTTTCTTGGTTACAACTGAATTACTTCTTTTTAAACCCATGCATTTCCGTTAGCTTTCAAAAAAAGTAGCTCAAGGCATCATTCCTTTTCGAAACAACTATTCTGTCAATTCTTTCATAATATGAACATGATGATGTTCCTCTTTATGTCATGAAAGCATGAGTAACATGCGCTGTCATCCCTGCTATTATGAAGCTAAATCTAGTACTGATACATCAGTGTCGTAAGACTGAGATACAGGACATTCCTGTTGGATTTGATTTACACATGTATTTACAATGTGGATGTGTAGGTTTGTGATACAAATGCAAATTACTCTCAATGCAGTGTGTAAACGGAGAGCTGATCGCATTTGCATGCACTTGAGCTGTCAGAGTGGCTCTTATTTTGTTTTGCATATCAAAGTCCAGTCTGAATAATGTCGAGGCACAATTTCAAAGTGGATGTGAAGCTATAAACTGAACATATGGTTTCATATGCCTCTTTGTGAATGTGGTTTTGTTGGACGTTTGATGTGTTATCATTCATAACTATTCACCTTACCCTCACCCACACGCACAGAATGTGTTTATTCCATGTGCAAATATCAACTAGGCTGCATTTAGAGGCCAGAAATCATGCCATCCATTCTGCCCACCCTTTCTCCCCACCAGAAGTCTTTGTGTCCACTGGCATCTGTGTGTCTCGCCTGGCTCAGTGGATCAATGTCTGGCAGTGCTCTATGGTGAGAAAGAGCGGCTCAGCGTGTGTCGGAGGTAAATAAACGGATGATCGGCTGGAACCGGTGCCAGCAGGAGAAGAATAAAAGAGTGCTCTCTGTCTGTCCTCCCTCTGCTCACAGGCCAGAGATCTTTAAGAGCATCAATCTGTATTTACTTACCAGAGTCTGAATTATTGGCAGGTGTTAAAGGGAGTGCTGTGTTTGCGTGCAGCTTGTCATTTGGCATGTGTGTAATGTAAATGTCAATAGTCTTTTGTGGTGTGAGTGTGTCTTATTCTGCTTGTGTTTACAGTGGTGTTCCTTGTCATCAGGTTTGCCTAGTTTACAGAGCAGTATGTGCAAATCTGTGCTTATCAACCTATTAATGGTTTTATATGCCTCTACCTACATTTTTGCGAAACCTCAGAAACATACCTGAATTCATCTTCCATATGAAATGAACGTTAGGGCCAGTAAAACACCAACAACTGGTTTTGTTTTGCACAAATTTTGATTACAGGTGCAAATTATTAATTCATAAAGGCTTAATTTCATGTTGTGACCTTTAAACGCTTTTACCATAGTGCATTCTTACATTTGAATCACATAATCTGCTCCATATGGCCTTTCTGACATAGTAAACTTGCTTGGTAGCGCACCCGGAAAACATTGCACTTGTAATGTTTAGCATTTGTGCACGGGTTAGGTTTAACACAAGTCATGATGAAACAGATCAAAGACTTGTAGAAGCAAGCTAAAATGGCAGCGTTGCTTTAGCAAACTCAAGTTTGCTTTTCATTAATTCTACCAGGTTCACATTCATCGCCACTCACTTTGAAAGTATCACGAAATATGCAAGAAGCAGTGCAATATTGTGAGGAAATGCCACCACAGAAACATGTTTCCACTAAGAATATGCTGCATAATATATTGATAATGATTAAACTCAACACGGTTTTGAGATGTCTATTAGTAGTTAAAGGTCTGAGCTGAAGAATATTCAAAAGTTTGTTTCTGAAGAAATCAAAATCGTTCTTGAAAATTTGACACTGAATTGGAAGTTGAAACATTAGTGCTAGTGAAACAAAAACTACTTTTGTTTGAGACAAATGATGATTACAGGTGCAAATTATTGATTAATAAAGGCTTATTTTGATTAGGGGTGTCAGAAAATATCGATACACGTGTGTATTGCGATATTTTGTTTGGCGTTACTGTATCGATTCTCAAAAATGGAATATCGATATAAAAAAAACCATACAAGATTCATGACAGTTGCTTCGTTTTGAGCAGATATCCTGACCGCTAGATTGCAGTCTTCTTATCTCTGAACTTAAATCAGTGACAGAAAAATACTAGCATAAGGGCATGCCACTAATGTTAGCGTTAATGGAGGATGAAAGAATAGTTCCTGCTCCCACTTCGGTGTAAAGTGTGGCATCTTTTCGGCTTTTAAGGTAACGTTCGCTCCAGGACGCAGAGGGTAGCGGAACTGCCGTGTAGCCGAGGTGGCGCCCGCGCCGCGGTTCAGTTGCTTATCGCTTGTGGGGCTTTCGTGGTGGGGCTGTTTTGTGCAGTTCGGTCTCGGTCTCTGCGATTCCATGCGGCGCATAATTACAAACTGAAAAACTCGCGAAATTCTCAGAACAAAAAGGTTCTCAGAATGTCCAATATCTGTATTTAACAGATAAAACTTTTGTTTTCTTTAGGAATCCTGCAAGCACTTTATTTTTTATTGATATTAGATGTAATTCTTAAGTTCAGATCAAAATGATCTGACATGGTTACAATTATAAACTTAAATTGTAAAGCAGGGTCTAAAAATATATAAGATCTATATATAAAAGTTTATATTTTATACATTTAATAACTAAAGAATCTTGTAATGTTCTTGTGAATCTTTTAATAACTCAAGCACTTTATTTTCCCCCTTTACTCGTACTTTTACCATAGTGCATGATTTGTAGACTAATACACTTTGACATTTGAATTACATAATCAGCTCTATATGCATGGCTTTTCTGACATAGTAAACGTGCTTGGTAGCGCACCCGGTACAGCATTGCACTTGCAATGTGGAGCCTTTGTGCATGGGTTAGGTTGAACACAAGTCACGATAACACAGGTCAAAGACATGTATAGGCAAGCTAAAATGGCAGAGTTGCTTTAGCAAATGCTTTTAATCTTAAGTTTGTTTGTCGTTAATGTTACCAGATTCACATTCATCTTTTTCTAAAAAAAACTGATTGCACTTTAAGCACCGTTTACTTTAAAAATATCATGAAACGTGCAAGGAGCAGTGCAGTATTGTGGAGAAATGCCACCACAGAAACATATTTCCACTAAGAATATGCTGCATAATATATTGATAATGATTAAAAGCAACATAGTTTTGAGGGATCTGTTTTAATATTTAGAGGTCTGGGCTGAAATCCAAAATGCTGTAGATTCAAAACTCACACATTTATGTGAAGAAAGAGTCAGAATCAGTCTTGAAAATTTGACACTGAATTGGAAGTTGAAACATTAGTGCTAGTAAAAAACAACTTTTGTTTCAGACAAATTATAATTACAGGTGCAAATTGTTGATTATTAAAGGCTTATTTCATGTTATGACCTGAAAACACTTTTACCATAGTGCAGGATTTGTGGACTAATACATTTTGACATTTGAATCACATAATCAGCTCCATATGTATGGACTTGGTAAACTTGCTTGGTAGCGCACCCGGTACAACATTGGACTTGCAATTTGGAGCATTTGTGCACGGGTGATGTTAAACACAAGTCACATAACACAGATTAAAGACTTGTAGGAGCAAGCTAAAATGGCAGAGTTGCTTTAGCAAATGCTTTTAATTTCAAGTTAGATTTTCGTTAATGTTTCCAGATTCACATTCATCTGTCTCAGAGAAAACTTATAGTGCTGCTTACTTTGAAAATTTAGAAATATACTATTGTTGTGCAGAAATGTCACCACAGACACATTTTTCCACTAAGACTATGCTGCATAATAGCATAATAAAAAAGCTGTTTATATATTTAAAGGTCTGGGCTGGAATCCAAAAGGTTGTAGATTCAAAACTTGCACATTTCTGTGAGGACAGAATCAGAATCTCTGTCTGTTTGACACTGAGTTTGGCACTGAATTGGGAGTTGAAATTGAATTGAAACCACTATTTACAGTTTCAACCGAAGGTGTTAAGTTGTAGGTCTTCAGTGTCACATTACAAAACTTAAATCCAATAGTAGTGGATTTGAAAGTCTCGTAATCACTGTTCCGTATTGAATATGCGATGTTACAGTGTAAATTAGGTTTGTGAACTACAGGAGAGGGCAGGATTTTCAATTTCAAGTGTATTGTAGTCTTAACTAGTGCTGATAAGGTTTTTCAGTAACCGATATATTACCAGTAACTAAAGATGTAGATTGCTGATATCTTGTTGATTTACTCAGTGCAGTGGCAAATGAGATGAATAGCAATTTGCTGGAAATGAAATAAGCTCCTTTCACTTAACATTTTTGTAAATCAAAAATAATTCTTCATGTATTAGTGCTGTTGGTAGATGCGGAACTGACACATATGGCAACTACTAATCTATCTGTAATCGAGTTGTCGCCTGATAATCTCAAAATGACAGTGTCATCTGATATATCGGTCTCTTACTAATGCTATCTTGACATGTTTTGGAGGAAGCACTATATCTCATTCTTATCTGTATGGTAACTGTAAATCGGCTGCTTGTAAGCAGTGTAGATCTCCTAAACTGCTCAGATATAACTGGTTCTATATTTGCAGTGGTTCTCAGAGGGGTTTCCTCTCTTCAGTAGTGTCACATCTGTACTCATTTAGGAGCTCTGAGTAGCTTTGGTTTCATTGAATGCTGACAGTTTAGGCCTCTGTGGACATTATCCAGCGCTTGTCAAGGTGCTGTCACCTGAATATTCTTAAATTCACTTGCACTAGAGACTTTCTTTCTTTCTCTTCATTCTGTTTGTCATGCCCCTTGAAGAGATAGTTCATGTTATCTCATGTTGTCTACTATGGAATACCAAAGGGATTGTTTTGAAGAATATAAACTCTACAATCAAGGAGAATGTAAAGCAAAGACAGTCAAGCTTCAAAAAGTAGAAATTACATGCTATATTCCAAGTCATATGACAGTTTTGTATGAGGAACAGTGTGAAATGAATTTATAAATCACTTAAATTTTTGCTTGACAGCTGTGGTTGCCTTTCTTATTCGTTGTATGGAAAAGCGCATACGCTTCTTCTGTAAATATCTTGTGCTGTGATAGAAAGAAGACGTGAGGGTGAGTAAATGGTGAAAGAATTTTTGGATGAGATATTCCTTTATGGCCATGAACATACCTGTGAAGAGATGGAAGGACTTGTCTCAGTGTATCCGAGGTTTCCTCATGCTTGGAGATTAAAGAGAAGCACTTGCACTGTTTTTTTTTTTTTTTTTCTGGGTACTGTAAGGAACAAGACATCATGTTGAGACTTGCTGTTTTGTTTTGAAAGAGTTTGAGACTGTGAGTTTGAGAATTCTCTCTCTTTCGTGGAATGTCGTTTCAACATGGCCGCGTCTGCAGATTTGGACATGCTGCCTTATCTGTTCATAAGTGTGCTCGTCTGCTTAGACATATTTTGTCCACGTGTGTATTTGACATCCATTGCTTTTTTTTTTCTTAGATGTCTTTAAACTTATCTGTCTGTCTGTCTGTTGCATTTTTCTCTCTGTCTGCCTGTCCATCTTTCTTTCCATCTGTTTGTCAAATGCCTGACTGTTAGTTTTGTTGTTTATCAGTCTGTATTATCCTTCTGCTTGTTTTTTTTGTCCATCTGTTTTTTCATTTCCTGTGCATCTGTCCATCTGCTTGACAGTTTTCTGTGTCCCTGTCTGCCTGCCTGTCTGTCTTTCTGCCTATCTATCATCTTAACAGTTTGTCCATTGCCTGTCTGTCTGTCTGTCCTCCTGTTTTCCCCTCTCCAGTCTGTCTATTAGCCTTTTTTGTTTATTTGTCTGTCTGTCACCTGTCTGTCCTTCTAGCTGTCTGTGTGTCTGTTTATTAGTCTATTCTGTCTAGTCTGTCTGCCTATCTGTCCATCTATCTGTCCATATGTTTGTCTATCGCCTGCCTGTCTGTCTTCTCTGTCTGTTTAATTTCCTGACTATCTGTCTGTCCATTTGTCCATCAACTCTCTGTCTGTCCATCATCTGTCTGATTTTATCTGTTTGTTTGTCTGTATGTTTATTAGTCTATTCTTTGTCTGCCTGTCTGTCCCTCTGTTTGTCTATTTTGCCTGTCTGTCTGTCTGTCTTGTCTGTCTTGTCTGCCTGTCTATTTAGTTGCTTGTCTATACGTCTGTCTCTTTGTCCATCAGCTATCTGTCTGTCCTCTGTCTGTCTATCTGTTTATTTGTCTGTCCATTGCCTGTCTGTCCTTTAGGCTGTCTTTATAGTTGTCTGTCTGTCTGTCTGTCTGTCTATTTGTCTGTCTATCTTTCTGTGTCTTTGTCCATCACCTATCTGTTTGTCCAACTCTTGACTGTCCATTTGTCAATTCGTCTGACCTATGTCTGTTATCTGTCTGTCTGTCTATCTGTCTGTCTTCATTTTAAGCATTAGTCGACGGTTAGTCGCACATTTATTAACTATTTTCATTCTGATTGCATAGCCTAATAAGCACTCAAGTGCACACATAAAGCTTGTCACAGCGCACCGGCAGACATAATAATTGTGTCAGGGAAAAATAGCGAGGAGACTACATTAATGTTTTAATAATTTGATAAATTAGTGCCGCCTTTGTTTTCGGCTTAAGAGATGAAGACGGCGACACTGACTTGTCATCTCCACAGTAGCAATGCACTTGTATGCATGTTTCATACTGATTACATAATCTAAGAGTATTTGTTTCCTATTTCAGTTGGTTTATTTAGAAGTAGACATTTCACTCTGTAGATATATTTTTCATGCATGTAAGGCAAGTATACACAGTTTCTACCAAGACAGCAGGAAGCGCATCCAAAAAATGCTTAACCAAAAATGACAGAGTATTTTAAGTGCTAGCGAGCGCACCGGCACCTCCATCTGTCATGCAGTGAGCGCGCTACTATTCAGCTTCCACACTCTGCACAGACACTAGCACATATTTTTCTAGGTTAACATTAAATTGAGCTGCTATGTAAAGTTGCTAATACATACACCTTTTAGATGAAAAGCCACAGTTGAGGTTAATGAATGATAGGTGAGCATTTGGATGTCCTGCCTGATGTACTGTATTACCATATAGACTATCCGTTAACGATCTGTCTGTCATGGACTGCGTGACTGTGCCACTTCCTGTGAACGTTTTTTTTTTTTCCTGCGACTAATTAAATTTTGGTCGACCAAGCCTCTTCTCGTCAACTATTTGGGGCCAGCCTTACTGTTTGTACATTCATCTCTATCCATAACCTGGCTATTTGTCTGTTTGTCTGTTTGTAATTATATCGTCAAATAATAAATTTATTGAGTGAAGAGCCATTTGACTCAGTTTTTTAACAGTGAGCTAAGCTTGTATGACTGGGCTGAATTCTCAGACATATTCTCAGGGGTTTTATTAGATGCATTTTGATCAAAGGACTCAGAGCTTTGAAGTGTCGGATGCTAGGCACAAATGTGCAATCTCCTCTGCTGAAGACTCTTAAACCTCGTCTGTTGGCCATTTCTGTGTGCTACATTGAATCAGACTGCAGACTTCTGTAAAAGTGCTGAGTGTTATTTATCTAGAGATTGTGTTAGATTGTGTTAGACTCTGTTCACACAGACTGTCACTTCTGATTCCCACAAAACCTGGCGAAGGGAAGTTTCTCTGAAGAATGGCCAGTGTAGTGGTGGATTCCTGTGGGGAAGATGAAAGGGCAGGTGCTTCCTGAAGAACTGCAGTGACTGGGAACAGAACAGGGCTGTGGTTATGGTGTTAACATGGGTGACAGAACTGTCAAAACGGACAGGGTTGAAATGGAGAGCAAGAGTCAGAAACTAACCATGCTGAACCCATTCGGCGATGTTGTTTATCTTAGTAAGCAAACAAATGTCACCAAGACGTCTTTAAGGGAGGTGTTGTATTTAATTTTTCAATTAATTTACACAATCATTGGTTGATTATGCTTTGAATATTTCATGCTTAATCATAGTCATAACATTCATCTGGAAACATTTAGCCACAAAGGGTTAAAATTCATCAGTAACATTTTATTTTAGGGACCAATTTTCTCTATTAACTAGCTAGCTATTAGCGTGCATATTGCTATCACATTAGCTGTTTATTAGTACTTATAGCACATTTTAATGCATTATTCATATTTAGGTCCCTTAAAGGGGTCATCGGATGCTAAGTTCAGTTTTACATGTTGTTTGAACATGAATGTCTGTTGGCAGTCTATGTACACATCTACCCTATAATGATAAAAATCCATGGAGTGGTTTTTAATTAATCTGTAAAAATAATATCCCCTTTTCAGATCGACCCGTTCTCGGATGCCTGTCGGTGTGCCGTCACATCGATAGAGGCCGCTCCCACGATAGTTGATTGATATGAGCGTCTTACCTCAGACCCGCCTAAATCAGCTGTAACAGTCCAGTAACCTCCATTGTTTCGATGCCGGAGCAAGAATGTAAGTTAGACAAGAATATCTCCGATTGAGCGATTGAGGTGTTGTGTTGCTGGATGTAATAATGAAAATAGTGGTTGTCATTTACTCCCGACATCTGAGCCACTGAAGATGCAGTGGATTACGTTTGTTTGTGAAGGGAATGTGCCTCCCAATCTACATATATCCGTCTATGTTCGCGTGAATCATTCGTGATCCAGCTTCACTTACAGCAGAAGTGAGTATTTTTTTTAAGGAATCTTTGCAATCGCCTTTCCTAATAACGTGCTAGTTAGCAAGTGAAAATGCGCGGCTAAATGCGGCTAAAGTAAACAGGCTCGTCACTCCACAGAGAGAAGAGAGGGGCGGGGCGAGCAGAGCTCATTAACATTTAAAGCAACCTCGACCAGAACAGGATGAATTTTGCAGAGCTGATTTTGACAAGGTAAAAAGGGTGTTGTTTTACACTACCATTGAGAATTTTTAACCAAAGTATATTATAGACTTTTCATTAAGACCCTAAAGAATCATATCAACTTCTGGAAAATGGGCATCCGATGACCCTTTAATCAACCCCATACCTAAACTTGACAGCTACCTTACTAATTATTAATAAGCAGCAAATTAGGAGTTTATTAAAGCAAAAGCCATAGTTAATGGTTTTTTAATAGCGAGAACTGAACTTAAAATAAAGTGTGACCAAAGTATGAGCTGTAACTGTGTAGTAGTTTAAAATGCAAAAGCACTTTATCTACCCTGTATGCGTTTGGTGTTGGGATGTAGGATAATTGATGCTTTATAGAGGTTAGGTTATGTTTTCCGCTTTCGTGTTGTATGAATAACACACAAGGCTCTGTTTGATGTGGCTGATACACATCTCATCGTTGAGTGGTTTGGTTGGTGAACTGTGTGACCAAGGACCGATCTGTATCACTTCCTGTTGTCAGTTTATACACTAGCTAGCTATATTTTGTGTCAAGTCTGGTTGAGTATAACAACCAGGGGCCGTATGTATAAAGCCGCTCAGAGTAAAATTTTAGTCTTAAGTGTGTCAAAATTCTAAGAATGAGAATGAGGGAATTTTTTTTCTTTTCTTTTCTTAGACTTAAGAATAAGAGTGATTCATAAAGGTTTCTAAGTGTTAAGACTAGGTCTCAGCTCCTAAATTATTTAAGAGAGCTGAAGAGGTCTCCTAGCCTAGTTAGAAGTAACAAGATGGCAGCAAAGAGGAGACACACACTTTACAATGAACATATGTCGTATTGGTGTTATATGATGCTACCGAATTTATAGAACTAAATGAATTTTTTTGTAACTGGCCAAGAAATGTATTTACTTCCTTATTCCAAGGGAAATCAATTCTCTAACTGCCAAGTAAAAATAGTAATTAATTTTTTTTCGTTGGAAAATTGGAAAAATGCAGCAATGCTCCGGTGATGACACAGTAAGCAGGGTCTTAAATGTTGTGACACTAACCCCACCAAACACAACTGCGGCCAAAAATTTTATTATTTTTTTGAAGTTACATCAAATGATTGGTGTTGTGCTGCTGTGACTTTACTTGAGCAGGCTCACTATTGGCTGTTTTAGAGGTCAAGGGTGGCCATTTTTGGTTGACATCATTGTAGTCCTTAGTTCACAACACTTAAGTGTCCTCTCGGTCAACACTTAAAAATCTTAAAGAGTCTTAGACTTTACTGAGTCCTTTTAGCTTCTTCATAAAAGTCTCCTACTTTTAGAAATGCCCTACTTTTTGCTAAGAATTTTTTGACACCTTAAGTCAAAGTTTAAGACTATTCTTAAGAGCATTTCTGAGAAGGTTTATACATATGGACCCAGATGTGACTTGATGTCTCAATGCATGGAAAAAAATATTTGTATGTTAATCAAAGTTTTTAGCTGCAACTGCAATACTTGATGAACGATTATTTTGGGTACTTATGTGTTTTCTTTAATTAATGAAAAAAAAAAAATTTGAAAGAATTATTAATTTTATTAATTTCTTCCAATTGATTGATTAATCATAAATATTTGACAGCTCAATCAATTGTCAAATCAGCCGTTAGTTGCAGCCCTAGAGCAAACAAGAACGCTCAAAATGTAAACTCTTTGTGAACAAAAATAATGTATTTTGTGTCAAAGATTGTATCTGTCAAATTGCTTGTCGCTGGAATTTTATCGCATCACATCAGGTTAGGAAACAGTGTAAAACACATTTCTGTATTTGGAGATTTGGTGATAAAGGTTCAATTCTGACCTGCAACTTTTTCTACTCCCACTTCTATCTTTTTCCTTAATAGTTGTAAAACGCTGTCTCATTGTTCAGTAAAAAGCCCAAAAAGCCTCCCTAGCCCAAAAGTCCAAATGCTGATGTTTATGGACTTCATTCTTAATAATAAAGAAGACAAGCTGAATGTCAGATACATTTGGTAAAACTAGGGTAAAATCAATTTATCTCTGAGTGAAGGGGAGTCCCACTGACCTGGTTGGGGCTGATCTCAACAACAGCTTCATTGCCCTCAGACTGAACCTCTTTTGACTGGATTAAACTCAGTCATGTGTTGGACATTTAACCATTCGTAATTTCTCTGTGGATCCTTAACAAGAGGGGGCAGCTCTACATTTAATTCATATTCAACAGTTTGATGCTACAAGTTCTAGCTCCTGTTTGGCCAGTTTAGGAGCTGTTGATGAATGACTCCTAAAAGTCTAGTAACCTTCCTAGGCAGCATTTTAAGTAATTGTAGATGTCCTCCCCAAGGCTGTTGTTTGAACGTTCTTCCACATTGTACAAATTCATATGAAAATGTAAAATAGTTACATTTTCTCAAGTGTTTCAGTTGGTATAAAACTTAAGCTATTCAAAAATCATATTTGAGCTTTTAAGCTATTCTAAGACCATATTTGAGTGAAATTCTAAGGCATTTTCAAAGAATACAGTCCCGAGAGAGCTCAGTTTGGTACACATATGCTGTCTGATCTCTGCACACACATCTAAAGCTTGAGCATGTAAAGCTTCTGCACCAAAATGTCCAAATACACACAAAAATATGTAAAAAAATCCAGTTTGTTTGAGTAAACACAGTTGGTTATGTATTATTAAGTGAATATAAACACTTGGGAGAAATCATGTGTATCTACACTGCCGTTCACACTCGCACTTTTGCACACCCGGGTTCGATGGGCATTATAGTTTGGTTCGTTTGGATGATGACTATAACACTGTCTTCCGACCTCGGGTGGGCACCCGTGGACCGTACCCGTGTCCGCTTAAAAAGGATGGTCTGGGGTTCAGTTCATGTGAACTCCAATTTCGCTTAAACCATCAAATTATTAAAGGGACAAAAAAAGTGTCAGATCAGTGTTGCTAACTGCTTTCAATTGAAACGAGCTAAAATGTAGCTGATGAGGGTGAGGTTAATAATGGGGAGTTCACTGATCCATATAAACGTAAATATATAATTGGGAGAGTGTTGTAATCTAGTTAAGGTTTGTCCAACACACTGATTTTGTTGCTATGTTTTTGAATAAAATCTCAGAAGGGGTGAGGAAGTCACCCCTTAGTAATAATTGGGTGGTCCTCTCTTGTTTTTGCATGTGTTCATAATTAATTTGTGTGACAGCATGGCCAAAATTATGACCACAAAATTTGGCATGTTTCATTGCATTATTATCAGAAGTAAAACAATTGACTCCAAGCAAATATTCAATATGCTTACATTTTTTTTATTTTGGCCACTATGGCAGCAAAGCATTTAAAAATACATTAAAATATTAAATAGTGTCTTAAAAAATGATTTAATTGTAGTTACATCAAATGATTGGTGTTGTGCTGCTGTGACTTCGCATGAGCAGGCTCATTATTGGGAGTTTCATAGGTCAAGGGCAGACATTTTGGGTTGACATCACTGTAGTGCTTAGTTCACAACACTTAAGAATCTTAAAGAGTCTTAGACTTTACTGAAAGTTGCTTTTAGCTTCTTTATGAAAGTCTCCTACTCCTAGATAAATACTCTTTACTAAGAATTTTTTGACACTTAAGTCAAAGTTTAAGACTATTCTTAAGAGCATTTCTGAGAATTTTATACATACAGGCCCAGAGAGCAATGTTATGCATTTTGCCACCAAGGTAAATAGCTGCTGGCTTGATGATGCAAATGAACCGCGGTCCCAAATAAAATAAAATGAACACAGTCCAGCGGGGGCAGGGGGAGGGACGAGCAATCAAACTCAGGTTCGGACCAGGCAATCGAACCAAGTGTTAAAGCACCAAGTTTTTTTTTTTTTTGTTTTGTTTTTTTAAATTTCCTATGTTCATCAAGGCTGCATTTATTTGATCAAAAATACAGAAAAAAAACTGTAATATTGTGAAATATTTTTGCAAATTAAAAGAATGTTTTTTTTGTTTTAATATACTCTAAAATCTTATTTATTTCTTTGATGCAAAGCTGAATTTTCTTCAGCCATTACTCCAGTCCAGAAATCAATCTGATATGCTAATTTATTATCAGTATTGAAAACAGTTTGCTTGTCTTTTTATAACCTAATGTTCAAAAGTTTGGGGTTAGTAATTTATTTATTTATTTTTTTTGGATAGAAGTTGATAAGTGATGGTAAAGGCTACTAATAAATGCTTAAACTTTTTATTCATTAAAGAACCCTGAAAAATATTAAGCACCACAACTGTTTCCATCATTGCTAATAATAAGCATTTTAGAATGATTTATGACAGATCATGTGACACTGAAGACTGGAGTAATAATGCTGAAAATTCAGCTTTGAATCACAGAAATAAATTATATTTTAAAGTATATTAAAATATGAAACTGTTATTTTAAATTCTAATAATATTTTAGAATATTACTACTTTTTTTCAGAAGAGATACCTTAAAAAAAAAAAAAAAAAAAATCTTACTGATCCCAAACTTTTGAACAACATTGTTTATTCATTTTTTTTATTTGTTCTTTATTTTATTCAAATAGCTCACCCCTTAATTTTACCATGCTTTATTTTACATTGGTCACATGTATGAACATGACTGGCCTTGACTAAGTGAAGGTGATTTCACATATTACACATTTAACAGTTCCCACTCTCGACCCCTGACACTCTTCACACCCTTGAGTCATTCACAGTGACTATTTCCTCACTCTCGCATTTAAATATTTCCTGTTGTGTGTTTAAATGTGTGTTAAAGCATAAGGATAAGATCAGTAGGAAGTACTTTATTTGACTGTCAGCCGTGAACCAGAATGCACTGGGAGTGATTGAGTTGCCTGACAAAGTCCTCGACTTTAAATCATTTGCCCTCATTTGTCTCAAACACACACACACACACACACACACACACACGCATGCTCGGTTGCTGGAATGTGGTTTATCAGGAACTGAATATTAAAATTAGCACTTGTTGTTTGCTATTCCTGTAACTGTCATAATTGACTGCAAAATCACCTTATCTCTGATTGAAACATTTGGCGTTCAGTGACTGATAACTAAATCTGAGCTCCGTTATTTGCTCACTTTAAAATGCATTCACTGCAGAAAAGTTGTAAATTAGGAGTTTTCTATCAGACTACTGAAGTATTTGAGGGGGTTATTACAGCAAGCATCTCTGGAAACTCCATTCAGAGTTCAGCAGTTGTTTTCACAACTAATGGGCTGTTTCGCTGTGAGGAATCTGACACCATTAGGATGGCATTCCAGGAACTAAACTGGACAAGTAGATCCTCTTTTTTTCTAGGAGTGCAAAAACAGAATAGCCATTTCAGAGAAAACAAGAACATTTGCTAACACACAAATTTTTACTTTTATGTTCTGACAGAAAACAAATCTGAAACCAATTAATAAGACTTCTTGGAAGTCTAAGCCAATACGTGATTTACGCTCTATTTTTTACTTTCAGTATTAAAACAAATGGGGTCTCTCGAACTGAGGGAAGAACATTGCCTTCCATTAGCTTTTCTTGTGTTTTGTTAAACAGTAAAAACTGATATTTTGAAGTATTACAAATGAAATTTTTCTTTAAGTAGGGCATGAGCACCGATGGTGGTTCTTCTCCAAAATGAATCACATTTTTATGTGCCTAAACATGCTCGAAAACTCATTAAACTGTGCACACTCCTGGTGAAAATTTACATCTGATATGGGTTTCAGAAGTGGGTTTGTCAAAGTGGCTCGATAGCGCCACCTGTAAAATTTCAACTAAGTGCTCCTCGAGCTCTGTTTCACATACATGTACGAAATTCGGTAGACACATGTAACACACCAATACCTTCAAAAAAGTCCATCGGTACGAAGTCCGAAACCCAACAGGAAGTCTGTCAGTTTGAATTTTCTCAGCAAACTTTGTGGCGTTTTTGCCATTTTCTTCAGATCAAGATTCAGATTTTGATTTATTCAGATCAACACCAAATTTGGTCAGTGTAATTTAAAGGCCTTTGTGATGATAAATTGCGAAGATCTTGAGTTTTCGTTAAAGGGCGTGTTGGTGGCGGCCTGACAAATTTCGGTATTTCGCCATAAAACAGTAACTTGTTATAACTCAAGCATGCAATGTCCGATCTTCCCCAAACTTATCATGTTTGATAAGAGTCCTGTCCTGAACACATGCCCATGGCCATATTCAGTTATGGTCATAGCGTCACCTGCTGGCAACAGGAAGTGACATGTGTTATGTTGTAACGAACTCCAACGAGAGATTTAATGACAACAACGTTATATTTGGTCAGTCTAATGTAAGGGCCTTTGCAGTGTTAAATTAGGAAAAACTTGAGTTTTCGCTAAAAGGCTTGTCCGTGGCGGCCTGACAACGTTCGATGGTTCACCATGTAAAAGGAAGTTGTTATAACTCATACATAAGCCATACGATGTCTGATCTGCCACAAACCTTATCCATTCGATAAGAGTCCTGGTCTGAAGACATCTAAAGGCCAATATAACTGTTGGTAACAGGATGTCATGCTTTACACTAGCTCAAACATACCATGTTCATTGTACACCAGACTTTATATGCTTGATCATAAATGGCCTGAAGACTTCTATATGTCCAGTTACAGTCATAGTGCCACCGGCTGACAGCAGGAAGTTTGGCACATATAAATTACTTTGACAACTTCCTCCTATGTTTACCACTTTAAATGCTGTTTTCCTAAAGCCACCGGGTAGCGGTGAGCCCGGGTGTGAGGGCCCTTTCGACGCTGCTTGCAGCTTTAATTGTCAAATGTAATTTATCCCTGTAATCAAAGCTGAATTTTCAGCATCATTTCTCCAGTGAATCATTCTAATATGCTGATTTGATGCTCAAGAAACATTTCTGATTGTTATCAGTGTTGAAACAATTTCATTATGCTAATGTAGACAGGAGACAGCAGTGCAGCTCAAAGGGTTTTAGGACAAAGGTTTTCTCCATTCATTTTCCCTTATTTTTCTATTAAATTGCAATTAGTCATTCGAAAATAGTTTTTTCACATCTTACCCAATGATTATTCAGAGGAAATCTGCAGAACTCTGCGAAAAGTATTTAAACATGGGGAATTTCATAAATGAATAATAGTCAGATTCTCAGAAAATCTGCAGACATAGTTTCTGTTTAAACATGTGCAACAATCTGAAAAAAACAGCTTGCGTGTTGTTCTGAAGGCAGATTTCCATTCTTCATCCTTCATGATGTTTTTTTCCCTTCGCCTCCTCCGGTTCCTGGCAGGCCATAACCCACCTGCTGTGAGCACCACCTACTCCTACTTACGAACTTCAAACGCTGTTTTATTTGGACACAGAAGAGTTAGTCGCTGTAATGTCCTTTCTGGACACCAGTTAGTCTTGTCTAGACATTTTGATTGCTTGTTCTAATTTAGTAGCCCCTGAGCTGCTTTATTTTTCTTTAGTGTCAGCAGCACGCCACATCTTGGCGTGTCTGTTTTCTAAACGTTTTTTTGCAGCCATGTTTAAATCAAGGTTTGTATCTTCAAGACTCTTTCTTTATCCGTCTCTGTTGTCGAAACCTCTCGCGGATGTTGTGGTTTCATGTCTCAGAGACAATGTTCTTTTCTCCACTGAGGTTGTGGTTTATAAAAAGAGGTTGATTTTTCTAAAATAAATGTTGCATTTGTTTCCATTAAGAGAGCGCTTTTGTCTCTTGCCTTTCATACCCTTGATTTGTTGCGCGCTGAATTGTGTCAGTGCTTGAGTGAGGACTAAGAGGTCAACCCGAGTATGCGTGTTACACTTTGTTGAAGTCTCTCGGCACTGCAACGTGAAACTTGGTCTAGCTGCAGCCAAACTGGAACAGAAGTGTTCTATTTCCAGAGGAGAGAAGTGGGTCGTTTCCTTCTGCTAAAATAATGTCCATCAGACTCTCACCTGTGGTCAGTCTGAAATAAAGAACTGACATTATTGTCTGAGGGTTAGCTTTATAGAGTACATATTGTAGTCAAGATCGGCTCAAGACCAGAATACGGGCAAGACTGGGTTTACATGCTCCCGAGTCCATGACAAGGCCAAGACCATGAGGAGCTGGGGCCTTTTTCAGTACTTTAGTTTAAACTTGACTTACCTTGAAACTAAGTTTTCAGTTTCAGAACAGCTGAATTGTATTAGTTCAGTCCACTCTGAGTAGGCTGACTCTTAGTTTAGCACATGCACCATGACTATGAAAAGCCATGATCAATAGAGCTCTGAAATTACGATTCACCATGGCAACAGCTCCCGCCAAAAAGAGTCAGTATGTAACTTTAATTCTTAATAACTTGTAATATCACAGGCAGAATGTTAAGTTACTGAACTAATATTAATTTCAATGGTATCCCACAGGCAAAAGAAAAAAAAAAAAACAGCTAAAAATGAAATAATTCAATCAGGTAACATTTTAAGCATACTGTAAAAGGTTCATGGGAGTAGGCTACGTGACTTTACAAACATTTGACATTTAAATAAATGTCATTCAGTGTCTATTTTAATATGTAGCATTAGCTTTTTCCGCATACTTTTTTCACAAAATTAAATGTTCTCTAATCCAAACTGTTGCATTTCTTAGAGTAATGAGATTATCATTTGACTTCTACTCAGCCAACAGCAAGAAGCTTGCAAAATAATGAAGAACAGATGAAGAGGAGATGGCCACAATATCAAGTATTGGAAGAATATTAAAATCCAATAGGAAAAGGAATAACTGTTGCTTTTGCCATTTATCTTTGTCACTTTTTCCACTGTCTGCATGATGAAAATATGTGCAATGAATAAATGTCCCTGCACTCCAAAAAATGCTTTTCTTATTTGGTATTTTGGTCTCATTGTTTTCAATCAGAATTACTAAAGATTCTTAAATCAAGATGGATGAAGAAAAGTTACTTGAGGTATTTAGAAATGTACATTTCTTATTTTGCAAAAAACACATACTTTAGATTCCAAAATACTCACTAGGAAAAGCATTTTTGCAGCGTGAATGAATGAGATATTTAAACATCGCTTATGCTTTAAAAATGGGGAGGAGACCAAAAGAGACTCTGGGTTTGCCAAAGAAAACCTGCTTCTGACCTGGATTGCATTTCCCAAAAGCATCATTAGCTAACTATGGTTGTAACTTATTTATAATGACAGAACTTGTGACCATTATTGCTTTCGGGAAATGCACCCCTGGTTAGGGTCACAGAATAAGTTACAATGGTAATTGACTCTGAGTATAAGTTACCCCTCTTTCAGAAACAGGCTTGACTTACCCTGCTTTTTGGGGTTTGACAAACCTCCCATTCTAAAATATTTTTAACAATTACATTTTGCCTCTGTCGAGTAATCACCAGTAATACCGGAAGTGGCACATTCCACATATTAAACACATTTAAAAATCATAATAAAGCATAATGCTGTTAAGAATTCACAAACGCTACAATTCAATTAAATAAAAATATATCATGCAGGTTTAATATATGCGTTTTATTTACATGTGTGTAGGTTACGTACGTGCATCTCAGAGTGGCTCCATTCACAGTAAATGCTGCTGCACATAAACTGTTATCATTTACATGTGTGTAGCGTCTCAAACTCATCTCTGCATGCTGTTGTGAGTTTGGGTTTATTATAACGGTTATCTGGGAACGCAACGTGCGCCATTTTATCAAATTAGGTAAAGAATTTATAAACCTACGCAAACAGAGGAGAATACATCAGTATCTTTCTTAACATGCTAACTGTTCAGCGTGATTTCAAAATTTAGTTTAAAAGTTTAAACCCCTTACTCTGACTTTGATGTCCACATAGGCTATTCAGGAAATTACAAAGACTGTAGCTTTTCTATCATAAAAAAATGGCCAAATATAAAAGATTAAGTGGACATTTTAATTAAATTAAAGGATTAGATTTGGCAGTAAAGTGTAAAAACAATCGCCAGGTCGTTGGCGCCCTCTGCAGGCATTTGTTATAATGCGTAATGTACTTTAGCTCTATTGTTTATAGAACATTATGCATTTTAATAGTTTTGTTCAATAAAACTATATGATTACTTGCTTTTGATACTTTATTGCAACTAATTATTATTGCCTCATTGCTATTCTATATGTATTTAAGTAATTTTAAAAGCTATTGTTCACTTAGGTCTGTTTTTATTATTACAAAAATTAATTGAATTATCCAATTACTCGATTAATCATCAGAATAATCGACAGATTACTCAATTACCAAAATAATTGTTAGTGACAGCCCTTTTTCAGGGTTAACATGCTCAGAATGTTCACTTAACGGAGAAGTCCACTTCCAGAACAACAGTTTACAAATAATTTACTCACCCCCTTGTCATCCAAGATGTTCATGTCTTTCTGTATTCAGTCGTGAAGAAATTATGGTTTTTAAGGAAATCTTTTCAGGATTTTTCTCCATATAATGGACTTCACTGATGCCCCGATTTTGAACTTCCAAAATGTAGTTTAAATGCAGCTTCAAAGGGCTCTAAACGATCGCAGCCGAGGAAGAAGGGTCTTATCTAGCGAAACAATCTGTCTTTTTTTTTTTTTTTTTTTTGGAAAATAAAAATTTGTATACTTTTCAAGCACTAAAGCTTGTGTAGCACAGGCTCTGGGATGCGCGTCCATGACACTACGAATCACATCTATGTTCATCATCTGTGTACTTCGGCTCAAAAAGGTAGGGTATGTTGAAAAACTCCAGCTTATTTTCCCCTACAACTTCATAATTGTCCGACATCGTTGTAACTTTCTGTTTGTAAACAGCGTTTGAATTACCCGCACTTCCTTAGTCTTTGCACATTGGCTTTGTAAACACTGGGTCTGTAGATCCACCTACATTCCACGTGACATTTCGACGTCATTCAATAGTACGTAGCGTCATGGACGCGCATCCCAGAACTAGTGCTACATGAGCTTTTGTGCTTAAAAAGTAAAAAACCATAATTTCTTCATGACTGAAGACATAAAGACATGAACATCTTGGATGACAAGGGGGTGGGTAAATTATTTGTAAATTGTTGTTCTGAAAGTGGACTTCTCCTTTAACCTAGTTTCTGAAATGGGCCTCTGGTCTCAACTATAACACTGGTTTTGGTTACAAGACTTTTAACTACTGTACATAGTTTGAGGTGGTCACCCAATCTTTGCATGTGATCTGAGGTCTCTTCATTCATGTGCTGTGTTTTTTTTTTTTTTTTGTTTTTTTTTTCTTCCAAAGAAGATAGCAGAATAGCTTCTGAATTGGCTGTTTTGGGACCTCTTTGGAATTAACATGGTCAGTCCATCTGTTTTGTTTGGCATGACTGTTGGTAAAAGTGTCATCCGGTGGAACTCTTCCACGCACAGATGTGGTGGTTGGACTCCCAGTGACTCGTCAATGCTTCTGATACTTTCATTATTACTGGACATGTGTTTGCAGGTCTGTCCCTTTTTCTCAATTCTCATAGTCATTTAATCTACCCAACTAGTTTGAACTAGTGCCTACTAAAGTTTTACTGCAAATTAACTACAGAATTTCACCTGGTCATCTCTTTGCAGAAACCTTTTTGTGTTTGGTAGGGATGCACAATATGTCAGCCACCATATCAGCATTGGCCGATAAATGTTCAAATAAGTTTAGTCAACTTGAAATGTTAAATTGTACTAAGTAACAACTTAGATATTTGTGTTTGTTAAACTTAACAGATGGGTAAGTAACCCAGCTGCCTTAATTTTAAGTTGAATCAACTCAGATATCTAAGATGCCACTTAGTATAACTTAACATTTCAAGTTGAATAAACTTTTTTAAATTGACTGAACTTAAAATTTTAAGGCAGCTGGGTAACAAATTATTTTAAGTTGACTCAACAAATTGTTTTTTACAGTGTACACATCTGACTAGCGTATAACTTAGTTCAAGATTACTTGGGCATTTGCGTCTTTTTGTGCATTAATAAGTTATAATATTATGTTTATGTTCTATAAAAATCTAATTCTCATATATTCTAATTAACCCGCTAACAAGCGTTTCAGTTTACCTGTGTTACTGCATTGCTGCTATTAATTAAGGGGTATTAATTTGTTACTTTATCAAAATCATTGATGCATTATTAATAACCACTGTTTTAATTTTTTTTCTTATTTTCATCAAAAACATTATTTAATAATTAAAATAATTTAATTATTGTCCGTGCAGAGGATATTCCATTTTATTGTTCCATAGCTCAGGCATTTTGATTCTTTACATGTTAGTAATTATGTCCAATGACTTGTTTTCATTAATTATGCATTATTTTATTTTGACTTTTTTAGGAGGAAATTTGGTAATAGGAGACTAAAATTATTTTTTCAATCATGCACTGCTCAAACCAGGCTGCTTATGTTGAAGTGTTTGGGACGTGGCTTTTAATAATAAGACCTTTTTTGAAAGCAGGCTAAAATGGATTTAGATTTATCGGCCAACATATCGGTTATCGGCTTTCAAATATAGAGAATTATCGGTTATCGGCCAAAATTTTCATATCGGTGCATCCCTAGTGTTCGGTTTTCAGCAAGAATTCTGATGTTAAAAGAAAACTTTGAAGGAGTAGTTCATCTAAAAATGAAAATTCTGTCATTAATTACTCACCTTGTAAGACCTTTGTTCATCTTCGAACACAAATTAAGATATTTTTGATAAAATCCGAAAGCTTTCTGACGCTGCATAGACAGCAACGTAACTGACACATTCAAGGCCAGGAAAGTTAGTAAGGGCATCATTAAAATAGCCCATGTGACATCAGTGGTTCAACTGTAATGTTACAAAGCTACAAGATTATTTTTGTGCACAAAAACAAAAATAGCTTCTCATCTGTCTGAGCATGTTCATGTGTTTCAGGTGTGTGTTTGAACTTTTAAACACCAGTGTGTATGGTAAAGTCATTGAACTGTATTCTTCAAAAAGGCTTTAAAAACTCTACAACACACTAACATAAGCAGCAGTGCTATCATTTTAACCCGTCTCATCTCACCTTGCTCCAAACCTATTAAACCTATGCTCTTAGTATACGTCTAATCTGCACACGCAGCAGCGATCCAGGCTGCCAGTTCGGCACAGACCGCGGGAAGTGGATGAAGGGAATTCTGATGAGCGTGTGCCAATGATGCATCTGGTTCTGGCACTGGGTTCAGTACACTTAATTAAACTCCAATGCCCTGGCAGTGGACGCCGTGTATCAGGCTCCTCTTGGCAGCGTGCCGTGGGATACGGCTAATCCCCAGCAGAGTGTCCACCACCCAGCTAATTGGCTCAAGAAGATATCCGTGACTGCGTTAGACATGTCCTCACCTGTTCCCTATCTTTTTTTCTATTGCTGTTATAGCATATTGGTTGGATATAGTGGAATATACATCATCAGGCAAACAAAGTTGGGAGAAGTAACTTTTTGGTAATGGATCTCTCTAATTTCAAAGACGTGGGTCCAATTATGCTTTTGGGTTTAGCTTTTCCACTGTCCTAAAACAGATCATATCCAGAGCTTTCTTTTACCATGCAAGTGGCATCAGATGTCAGTTTTCTCCATTAATTTTTTGGTTGCACCTCTGCAAAGTCTGTTTCTTTTGCCTCCTTTTCTATTCATCTATTTCTCACTTCCTTCCTTGCTTTAAGTGACACCAAATTACAGCAAACCGCTCCTTTTAAGACTTTTTCGGATGTTCAAGGCAAAACCCCCACTGGGAAATTAGGGATTAGCTTTTTCGTTTACTGCCAGACTCTTAATGCTGGCCCTATACACATGGACTACTGCCCCTCCACTTCCATTCCCTTAACGGATGCTTTAAAAAAAAAAAAAAAAATCGTACTTTCCTTATCCTCTTTTTCACTTGTGTTGTGTTTGGTTTATCATTCTATCTTTGAAGAAATGTAAGAGGATAAAGATGATCCTCTACTGCTGGTGACTCATGCCCTTGAGTTGAGGCTTATTATATGGGTTTGTTAAGGTCTTCCAGACTTTCAGTCTAGTGTTTGATGCCTTGTGTCTTAGTTAGAAATCTGATTCACTGAATTCACTGAAACATTCTGAATCAGCTTCACTGTTTCATTTAAAGGAATAGTTCACCCAAAAATGAAAATTACCCCATGATTTACTCACCCTCAAGCCATCCTACATTGTAAAAAACTATTTGTTGAGTCAACTTTAAATAATTTGTTACCAGGCTGCCTTGAAAATTTTAAGTTCAGTCAACTTGAAATGTTAAGTTGTACTATGTGACAACTTATATATTTGATTCAACTTAAAATTTTAAGGGTAATGAGCCCAGCTTTTAAGTTTAGCAGGCCAAATTTTTAGTTTAGTCCGCTCGAATATCCAATTTCTGACTTTACTTGACTACACTTATTTGAGTTGACTGAACTTTTTAAGGTGGCAGGGTAACAAATTATTTTAAGTTGACTTGACTCGCCTTCTGAAGTGAGCTGATGCGTCTGTGTAAGACAAATATCCATATTTAAAACTTTATAAACCATTATCTCTGGCTTCTTCTAACTGTTGTGTGCACGTTCACACATACACCCAGAATGGCTTGAGGGTGAGTAAATCATGGGGTAATTTTTATTTTTGGCTGAGGTCACTAACATATTGCCTTGTCTTTTTATCAAAATATTTTTTTGGCTTTTTATCACTATTTTTCTACTCTATATAAGTTAAAGTGGTTTATAGCTTTATGTTAGCTATAGTACATTACATTTAGTGTATTTGGTTTTGTTTGTTTAATGATGTCAACCTAATTGAGATTCGTGTTGTGTCAGATGCTATAAATATTTCTGTAAAAATTAATTTCATCATCTGGTATTTTAATACAACAGTTATTTCTGGTCCTCATATCTAAGCAGTGCTGACAGTCTGTGATGGTGAGGATTTTTTAAAGTGACTGTCATTATGAGTGAGTCACCAAATCACTTGATCAGACTTTTAAAAAATGCTGATTCATTCAGTAACTAGACAAATGACGGTCTTTGATTGATTTGTTGAATTGGTCACTTAACTGTTTCATTCAAAAATGCTGATTCATTCAGAAAGGGCACACCACAGAATCACTTCACTTGAAGGTGTAAATGAAAGCTAGTGAAGCAATTCAGACACTGAGTGCCCCGGAAGGTAGAGGTGTTGAAGTAATTGTGATGCATCATGATGCATTGTGATATCGAATCGTTGACATGATAATGGTAATTGAATGGAATGGTGAAACCAGTGCTGATTCACACCCCTACTGGAAGGAATGCTTATTTTTGCATAGTTTGTTCAGGCTGTGTAAGAATCATTTGACACCAGACTAACTGGCAAGCTCCACTAGTAATTAAACATTACTTAAAATCACGAATGTAATGGAAATTTTGGAAATATATTTAAAATGACACACGTGTGTGAGATTTCGATCAATTGAAAGAATTTATTTAATGCTATTTTTTCAGTGTATTTTGGTGGTTCTCTAGCCGTTGAGCTGTACACTGTTGTGGAAGGGTATTATAGGATTGAATGAGTGAACTCTGGAAAATGTTCACTATGTTTTCAGACACCACTACAAATGGCTGCTCCCTCAGATAGTGCATTATATATGGCCCTATGATTTCTGTGATGTGGAAAATGCAGTCATAAAAATGGAATTTACTGTATAACGCTGAACAAAATTTGCCAAATTTTGGATGAATAAATCAAAAGTAGGTCAGTACACTTAAATCAAAACGCGACATGGACTAGTGTCTGAATATTAAGCCAGAAAAAGACTTTAAATATGAATCCTGCATGTTCTGTGTGTCTCTGTGTGATTGAATGGCGCAGACGCGCAGTTTCGTTTACTGAAGCACGCGTGATGTTTGCAGTGATTTCAGCCTCTGATGTCTCAATATATGAGTACATAAACACATGAACACAATCTCTAGGACTGCTCGGAGAGTCACTTCATAAGCATTTTATTGTTTTATTAGAGAAAAACCTATCAGCATATCTTATACAAACAGAAACTTAAATGGCTATACAGCGACCTGTCAAAATAACACTTCAGTTTAACTTGAAAAAACTGAAATATATGACTTAATGTAAGGATAGTACTCATCCAAATAATTACGTTTTTGTTCAAACATAATTTTTAAGAAATATTTAGCATGAAATGATTTAGAAAAATTTAAATACACAACATATTTCTGAAAAATATAAGATTATATATATAATATACTGGTGCATCTCAGTAAATTACAATGTCGTGGAAAAGTTTATTTATTTCAGTAATTCAACTCAAATTGTGAAACTCGTGTAATAAATAAATTCAATGCACACAGACTGAAGTAGTTTAAGTCTTCGGTTCTTTTAATTGTGATGATTTTGGCTCACATTTAACCAACCCACCAACAAATTACAATATGATGACATGCCAATCAGCTAATCAACTCAAAAGATGCTGATTTCATTTTCCAGCAGGATTTGGCACCTGCCCACACTGCCAAAAGCACCAAACGTTGGTTAAATGACCATGGTGTTGGTGTGCTTGACTGGCCAGCAAACTCACCAGACCTGAACCCCATAGAGAATCTATGGCGTATTGTCAAGAAAAAAATGAGAAACAAGAGACCAAAAATGCAGATGAGCTGAAGGCCACTGTCAAAGAAACCTGGGCTTCCATACCACCTCAGCAGTGCCACAGACTGATCACCTCCATGTCACGCCGAATTGAGGCAGTAATTAAAGCAAAAGGAGCCCCTACCAAGTATTGAGTACATATACAGTAAATGAACATACTTTCCCAGAAGGCCAACAATTCACTAAAAATGTTTTTTTTATTGGTCTTATTTAGTATTCTAATTTGTTGAGAGTTTTTGTTAAATGTGAGCCCAAATCATCACAATTAAAAGAACCAAAGATTTAAACTACTTCAGTCTGTGTGCACTGGATTTATTTATTATACAATTTGAGTTGAATTACTGAAATAAATGAACTTTTCCATGACATTCTAATTTATTGAGATGCACCTGTATGTATATATGTATATATTATTTAATGAAACCATATAGTGGAAAACACAGAATTTGGTCAAAATAAAACTGAATTTAAGGAAAAAATGAAACTCTTTTTTTGTAAACTTTTACTAAATTGCTGTTAAATTGTGTAAGTTTCATAATTAGACATGGTTTTTGAATAATAAAATATAATTTAATTATTAAAACTGAGTTTTGAAAAAAATAAAATGTAAAAAATAAAATTTGAAAAAAAAAAAAAGAGAATTTGGGGAAAAATAGAGCTAATTTCATAGGGGCATATCTAAGGTTGTGGGGTGTTTTCAGACAGAGCTTGTGTGTTGGTGATACAACATAGTTAATGTTCTGTGACTACACTGCAAACTTTTTTCATTGTTGAAGCGAAAACAGAAGGTAACTGCAATATTGTGTTTAAACTGTAAGTTTGACAAAAGTAGTACAAGAATATTTATTTCTTGTTTACTGAACTTCTGTATAAAAGCAAAATCACATGCGTGCAATGATATTGCTTAAATGTGTTTAAAAATATATCAAAAAGACATTTGTATCTCCTAGAATAACTTCATAAATATCTTGTGGTTTCAAAAGACTGTGTTGACTGCAGCTAAACTAGACTACTTTAAATTATGAGTAACCGTAGCTTGACAACTGCAGTTTTAAAGTCTCTTCCCAGTACTGAAACCACCATATGCGGTTTTCCCACATGCAGAGCTTTTTTCCGTAATGGCTTAAATGTTGACATTATGAGAGCTGTTATGTAAGGTGCCTCTCTCTGTCTGTTCATTATTTTAATCCGAGTCCTGAATGGATGTGCTTCCCTGCCAGCTTCCAGTCAGAGATGTGCTCAGTGGGGCTGAAGCTGGCTGCGGGCAGAGCTCTGGGCGTTTATGCCAGCTCAAGCCTCCTTTCCTTCAAAGTCGGACAGTCTCCTAATATATTCTGATGGGCTGATCTTTTCACACAGGAAATATGTTGCAAGGTCATGGGGCCCCAGATGTCGGTGTGCGAAAAGGTGGTGTTCATTTGCATCATGAAGTGTAGTCTTCTGGGTGATGGGAATGGCAGTGAAAATCCTGGCTATAAATAATGCTTACTGACCGTCAATCTGCATTTTGCATCATATTCCTAACTTTGTTTCTTAGCTATTTTGCTGGGTTATTGTGAGTTATATTCTATGGAATCTCTCCCGCCCTTCAGCGTTTCCCACCGTTTCCAAAGCGTACTAGAACTACTCCAAGAATTCAATTTTGCTGCACAGCATGCTGGGTAGACATCTCTCTTTCTCCCTCCTCATTTTAGTGTTGGAGATGCATTGTTGTTAAAGCATGGCATCAGAGCTGCTTCATTTTACGTGCCGTTTTGTGGACTCAAATGATTATGAGGTTTGTACTTTTTGTGGGGTAGAAAATAGTCTTTGTGTAGAACAGCAGTGTCATGGTGGAGGCTTCACGGGGTCGATCCGTTCGCCGGCCAGACCCTTTTCTGCACTCCAGTTGCCATGGCGCTATCACAATACATCCCAGTGGGCCGGAGATGCCCATTTTGGTGGAACATGATGTCAGATTTAGTTGAAAGATATTTCTTTATCTTTCTTTATTATGATGTGCTGTATTGGGAGGGGGAAGGTGTTACATAATCAAATGAAAACGCTAAAAAACTAGAAGTTAAAATGTGTGTTTTTAAAGGGGTCATTGGAAGCAAAGTTCACTTTTACATGTTGTTTGAACATTAATGTGTGTTGGCAGTGTATGTACAAATCTACCCTATAATGATAATCTATGCAGTGTTTTTTAATTAATCAGTAAAAATAATATCCCCTTTTTCAAATCGAGCCATTCTCAGATGCCTGTCGTTGTGGCGTCACACAAACAGAGGCCGCTCCTACGATAGTTGATTGACATGAGCGTTTTACCTCAGACCTGCCTTAAATCAGCTGTAACAGTCCGACCTCTTTGTTTTGATGCCGGAGCAGGGATGTAAGTTAGACAAGAATATCTCCGATTGAGTGATTGAGGTGTTGTGTTGCTGGATGTAATAATGAACGTAGTGATCGTCATTTACTCCCGACATTTGAGCCGCTGAAGATACAGTGGATTACATTTGTTTGTGAAGGGAATGCACCTCCCGATCTACATATATCCGTCTATGTTCACGCAAATCATTCGTGATCCAGCTTCACTTACAGCAGAAGTGAGTATAAGGTTTTTTTTTTTACTTTCCTAATAACATGCTAGTTGACAAGTTTCACGGCTAAACGTGGCTAAAGTAAACAGGCTCGTCACTCCACAGAGAGAAGAGATGGACGGGGTGAGCAGAGCTCATTTGCATTTGAAGGAACAACCCCTTAGAATGAGATGATTTTTGCAGAGCTGATTTTGGCAAGGTAAAAAGGGTGTTGTTTTACACTACCATTGAGAGTTTTTAACCAAAGTATATTATAGACTTTTCATTAAGACCCTAAAGAATCATATCAACTTGGAAAATGGGCATCTGATGACCCCTTTAAGCAGTGCTTCGAAAGCATCACCAATTTACTTTGGCTGAACAAAGTATCTTTACTGAGAAGAACTAAAAAACTACTGTTGAGTGAACTCAAAAGACTTACTGCATCAGGTTGCCTTATTTTTTGTGTTCTCAGCTATTTTGTACAGAGTCACGTTTTAGTGGAAATACAAATACAGTCAGAGTGCATATTTTTTAAAAACTTTTCCTATTCCAGTATAGTCTGCCACATTTCTCGGGATTTATTTATTTTTTTACTTTGAGCAACTTACAATAATATATTATTCCCATAATCAAGTAAATTTAATTTATCATCTGTTTCTATGGAAGCAGAGGTTCTAGCAGCACCTGCAGTGATGTGATGACTTCGCCAGCTGGTGATTGGCTCTTTTATTCAGAAGGCGGGGCTTCCATTAATGCCTGTTTCTTTCATTGATGGCAGTCTTGGCTATACAGTTTATGGCTTGAAAATTGAGGGTTTGGAAACTCACTACAAAAAAATCACTACAAGCAATTGTGTGTGTAATGCCGTTTGTTGCATTTTTTTTTTTTTTTTTAACGTACCCCTCTTTGGTAAACCCCTCTTTGCCGCAAGCTTTGGTTGGCAGTTTGCCTCAGTTGCCTTACCCATTTTTGCAATGGTAATGCAATAATTGAGCTTGCTACTTTTCAGAGAAGCAAAACACTTCCCCAGCATAGGTAATGTATCATTCCTGCAGTGTTTTATGTTGTGTTTTGCTGTTTTATGTTTTTATAGGATGTTAATGATACTACATTATGAATTCCATCTGAAACCAGAGTGGACTTTTATAAACCACACTGGTCTGATACTTCCCGTTGGTCATGAAACAAAACTGCCACAGAGTAGTTAGTCAATTGTTTTTTTTTTTTTTAATAATTTTTTTTTTTATGTTTTTGGAGAATAAAATGTCAAAATTTGGTTGAAATAATGTGACATTATCATTCATTGTAACGCAATATTTATGTAAAAATTCAAAAACATGCTTATTCTGACTTGCTCATAGTAAAATATTTAAAATAAGGGAGCATATTAAATTGTATTATGTTTTAAATGAGTAAAAATTCTTACTGACAAATGGGCAAATTGTAAAAATGTAGCATTACAACTAATTAGTATTTGGGGTGAAAGTAATTCATCTTGTAATATGTCATAAATTGATTTTTGTTGTAAATATGCCTGACAAGATTGTTACACTGAATGACATTTTAGTGGGTGTCTTCTGTAAATTAAGGAAAAATGCATGATAACAAAAACAAAAATGCAATTAAATTAAACGGCAAAATAACAACAATTTAAAGCAGTATTACACTGATTTTTTTATGCTTACACTGTTTTATATATATATATATATATATATATATATATATACACACACACACATACACACACACGTACAAACTTTAACCATTTTTTTAAATTAAATGTAGGAAGTCTGTTCACCAAGGCTTCATTTATTAGATCAAACAGTAAAACAATATTGTGAAATATATTTACAGATTTCAGCATCATTACTGCAGTCTTTAGTGTCACATGATCCTTCAGGAATCATTATAATATGCTGTTTTGCTGCTCAAGAAACATTTTTTTATTATCAGTGTTGAAAACTGTTGCGATTCTTATTATTTATTTATTTTATTTATTTTTTTTGGGATCAATTTTTTTATTGGGTGATTCTTATATTTTTGAGTAAACGTAATCATTTCTTAAGAATTCAGTGAATAAAAAGTACAAACAAACAGCATTTATTTGAAATAGAAATGTTTTTGTAATATTATAGATGCCTGTACTGACACATTTCATCAGTTTAATATCTGTTTTTTGTCCTGATCTTCATTATCGTTTGACAAAATCAAAGTCAAAACACTTCTTTTTCGCTCTCTGTGTGCCGCCGGTATGGAGCGATGGGAACGGCAGATAGTTGGAGTGGGAGAAAAGAAGAAGCCGAGAGAGGTGGAGCCTGCAGCACAGTTTGAGAGCCTCTCTGCCGCCGGCTTCTCCTTTCCTCTTCCTCTTTTGTCTGTGTGCTTTGTGTCTTCATTTGTGCTTCTTTGTCTTGACAGTGAGCGAGTGCATGCAGCACGTCACGTGATCGCGCTCTTCTCTTCTAGCCGCTGTCTCTGTGAATCGGGGCCTTTTCTCCTCACAGCTCCTGTATCCTATACATGCTGCGGTACACAAGATGTTTACAGCTACAGCAAGAGAAATTATTCCAGTCTGATAACATATTTATGTCGGGTACAGAGCCCCAGGCTGTAGTGACGCCCAGTGTGTAGAGGTTGTTGTTTTGGGAACAGACAAGGAGTTGTGTGTTTTGTAATTTATTCAATTTGCAAGCACGTTGAGGGAGTTGCAGATGGTCATGTTGAAATTAGATTTGTGTAAATGCAGCTCAGGTCATTTAATTTATTTAAAAATAGCCCACTGAATAAATAAAAGTGCCTTTCTAGGTTATCTGGAGATACCAGTGATACAAGAGCTGGAACAATGTAATGAAATGTTCAGGTTACCAAGTTATTACTGCATTTACCCCACTATCATGCAAAAAAAAGCAAAAACTTTTTTCAGTATTTAAAAGAAATATGTTTTATTTGACTCATGAAATAGATAAGATCATATAATCTGATAATTATCTTAACATTAAAGTAAAAATTAAATTAGAAATAATTAAATTCTTTTAAACTTACAACTGTATAAAACATAAAATCTTTTTTTTTTTTTTTTTTTTTTTTCTTGCCTAAATGTTCATGTTTGAATGAAAAATTGGAAAAGATGGGAAGGAGACTAAATATATTTCACAAAAGTGTGTTTTTTGTTTTAAATGGAGCAAAAACAGATGATATATATATTTTTTTTATTTATGTCTAGCAAAAATGTATATTCATAAGTGTACAAAATATTCAATAACTTATGATTTGTTTAATTTATATGATTTTTCCAGGTCTAGAAATCACATTTTTATAATAAGAAAAAATTCATTTTCTAACAAAAAAAAAACACAACAACTTTTTGCGTGCATAAATGTTAATGTTTGAATGAAGAAGTGGGAAAAGATGGGAAAGAGACTAAATATATTTCACAAAAGTATTTTTTAAAAAGAGCAAAAAACAGATACTTTTTTTTATTTTATTTTTTTAATTTATGTCTTTATTTGTTTATTTTGTCTGTTTGGGAAAAATAAACATTGTAGAGCTTGGCATAACTACAAAAAATGTATATTTATAGCTATAGAAAGTAAATCCATTAACATATAAGATTAAATTATATGATAATTTATATATGTATATGATTTTTACAGGTCTAGAAATCACATACATATATATATATATATATATATATATATATATATATATATATATATATATATATATATATATATATATATATATATATATATATATATATATATATATGTATGTGATTTCTATATATATATAGAAATATAGAAATATATATATATATATATATATATATATAATTTAGATATATAATTTATAAAAAAAATCATTTTGTAACAAATTAGTATCAATACCACATAAATATTACGCTGCAGTGTGCAAAAACAGATTAAAATGTTTATTTTTTTATGTCTCTGTTTATTTATTTTTCTGTTTGAGGAAAAAAAAAACATTTTAGTGCTTGGCATAAGTAGCAAAAATGTATATTGAGAAGTGTACAAAAATATCCATTAAATTGTAAGGTTTGGTTAATTAATATGATTCCAGGTCTAGAAATCACATTTTTATAATAATAATAATAATAATAATAATAATAATAATAATAATAATAATATTAATTCTAACAAAATTATATCAAAACCACAAATATTACTCTGCAGTGTGCAAAAGCAGAGCAAAAACATATTTTAAAAAAGTGTTTATTTTTTATGTCTTTATTTATTTTGTTTGGAACAAAAAAAAAAAAAAAAAAACACATTTTAGAGCTTGTAATCATAAGTGTACAAAAATATCCATTAAATTATAAGGTTTGCTTAATTAATATGATTTTTCCAGGTCCAGAAATCACATTTTTATAATTGAAATCTTGATTTTCTAACAAAACAATATCAAAACCACATCAATATTATTCAGCAATGTTTTGCAGAGTAAAAAAAAATAATATAAATAATAATAATAATCATTTTGCTTCAATGGAAAAAGTGCAAAAAGATGGAAAAGAGACTAAATATATTTCACAAAAGTATTTTAAAAAATGAAGCAAAACATATTTAAAAAAAAAAAAAAAGTGTAAAGCCTTAGTTAATACTCGGTTCAGAATAAACACGGTTTATTTATTTATTTATTTATGTTTGCTACTACTACTAATAAAAAATATTAGAATGTATGTTTTTATGTTCTTGGGTTAATTTGAAAGTTTAGTTTCTGTATTTAAAACTTTTTTTTTGTTTTAATAAATAAAAGTTTATGTATCTTCTGGGGTTTGAATGATCCTGAATGCATTATCAGGGTTTTAAAATAATAGTCTGTATCCCACACACAAAGTTTGTCATAATCCACATCCTGTGCTCCAGTAAAAATGAAATAACAGTGCTGATTTGGATCAGAAACACTCCAAGATTTACCTACACCTTATTCAAGTTGTTCCAAGCTCTGTTATCAGCAGAACCTGTTTACATGTTTTCCAGTGGTGACCTCAAACAGCCGCTGCAGTCATGCCATATTGCTAGATTCACGTATGACTCTCTGTTTTATTCCAGAGTCAGACAAATATGTTGTGTTGATGGCCAGTGGATTCATCTCGAGCAGATTGCTTCAGGAATTCACTGTCCTGCAGGAAGGATGATGCAGAGTTGTTCTGTGATGTTCATTCCCATGGCATTAGCTGCCTGATGAATCATACATTACACCAGCATTCAAATCCAAACCCTCACAAGGTTATCGAGGGACGGCGCTACAGTGCAGGCTTTTATGAGCAGCCTTTAGTTGCTGTTTCTGCGTGTACAGCAACACGACGAACATGCTCGCTTTGATTCGGTGTAAATTTCTATGCTGTGTGTTATTTTTTTTCTGGTTGTGGTCTACATAGAGGTTCACAATGCTTAATCTTTCTCTGAGCCGCATTTAAGTCTATTTGGAGAGTTTTCTACACGTACAGGGCTCTATGAAATTTTCCAATTAAAAATATAAAGCTATATATTAATCCAGAAGAATGTCTAATTCATTGAAATCATGAAACTTACACAGTTTAACAGCAATTTAGTAAGTTACGACTGAGTTTTAGTGCCAAGTAAAAAAAAAAAAAAACTAATTAAGATTACGAGAATAAAGTGGAAATATTTCAAGAATAAAATCAAAATATTTTAAGAATATTCTCCTAATTTTGACTATTTTCAAATGGTTCGACTTTATCATAATTTAGACTTTATTCTTAAAATATTTTGACTTTTTTCCTTATTGCTGACTTTATTCTTGTCATTTTGACTTTATTCTCAAAATATTATGACTTTATTCTTGTATTGCTATGACTTTATATTTGTAATTTTTACTTTATTTTTAAAATATTTTTACTAGTCTTGTAATTTCCACTTCATTCTCAAAATGTTACAACTTTATTCTCGTATTGCTTTATTATCAAGATTTTTGTTATTCTTGTATTGCGATAACTTTATACTTGTAATTTTGACTTTTTCAAAATTTTTGACTATTCTCGTAATTTTGACTTTATTCTCAAAATATTTCAACTTTCTCGTAATTTCAACTTTATTGTTAAAATATTGCGACTACTCTTGTATTGCTACGACTTCATACTCTTATTTTTGACTTTATTCTCAAAATGTCTAGACTTTTCTTGTAATTTTGACTTCTCAAAATATTGTGACTTTATTCTTGTATTGCTACGACTTTCTTGTAATTTCAGCTTTTCTAAATATTACGACTTTGTTGTCGTATTGCTACTTGTTATTTGACTTTTCAAAATTTTTGACTTCTCATAATTTTGACTTTATTCTAAAAATTTCTCAAATTGCTACGGCTTTATTCTTGTAATTTCGACTTTATTCTCAAATACTTATTCTCAAAATATTACGACTTTATTGTCATATTGCTATGACTTTCTCGTAATATCAACTTAATTTCGAAAATATTATGACAAAATGCTATGACATTATAACTGTAATTTTGACTTTATTTTTTAAAAATATTTGGACTATTCTTGTCTATTTTTGTAAATTTGACTTTATTTTTAAAATATTTTGACTTATAGTTTCAACTGTTCTCAATCTTAGAACTTTATTCTCGTATTGCTACGACTTTATACTTGTAATTTGACTATTCTCAAAATGTTGCAACTTTTCTTGTAATTTTGACTTTATTCTCATGATTTCGACTTTATTCTGAAAATATTATGACTTTCTCGTATTGCTACGACTTCATACTTGTAATTTGACTTTATTCTTAATATGTTCTTTATTCTTGTAATTTCCAGTTTATTCTCAAAATATTACAACTTTATTGTCATATTGCTATGACTTTATACTTGTAATTTTGACTTTATTGTAATTTCAGCTTTCAATATTGTGACTTTATTCTCGTATTGCTACAATTTTGCATTTGTAATTTTGACTTTATTTTTAAATTATTTTGACATTGTTCTCATAATTTTGATGTTATCCTCAAAATATTGACTTTAATCTTGTAATCTCTTTTTTTTTAACATGGCACCAAAATGCTGTCTTATTAAAGGCACTATGAAATATGTTTTTTTTTTTTTTTTTTTTTTTTTTTTACCAAATTCTGTTTTCCATTTCATTTTCTTTATTCCATTTTAATGTTGAATGTTTTAATCTTTGTTTGACAGTATCTGGAGGGGCCCAAATGTGAACTGTGTGGACAGCACTGGATACACACCTCTACACCACGCTGCTTTAAATGGACACAGGTGAGTCCTGTCACCCAATGACCTTTGACCCCAAGGATATTTTTAGTTTGATTTATTTAAATGTGTTTGTATTTTGAATACCACGCATAAATGTTTATGTATCTCTCTGTGTTCCTCAGTGAGGTGGTGGAAGTACTTCTGAGGAACGAGGCTCTGACGAACATGGCTGATAACAAGGGCTGTTACCCTCTGCACCTGGCAGCGTGGAAGGGCGACCAGCGAATCGTCAAACTTCTCGTCCATCAGGGTCCATCTCATCCCAAACTCAATGAACAGGTCTGAGCACCCGACACAGAGCAGCCTTCACCTCGGGCATATTCTGGGTCATTTACAGCATAATGTCTATAGGCAGCACTGTTCTGATATCATTTAGGTTTATTTCATGCTACAAATAGAAGTCAGAGTAAATACTGTCCATTGCACTGTAAATGTGCACCATTTTAACAGCACACCATCTTTGACCATTAGTATTGGGTGTTTTTGACTGTAAACTCAGCAGTTTCTATGCAAGGTGGGTTTTTTTGACATGTCTCAGGAATAGCTGCAGCTGTTTATCACAACGACTGTTGCTTCCTCCTAGAGCTTTTTCACACTGCTCTCATTTACACTTTGAGTGTGTGTGTGCAAAGATAAAGCTGAACATGAGTTCAGTGACATCTCACCCTTAATACAAGCCGCTTTCATTTACAAGTGCTATTTTTACTCGTAGCACGTTTGGGGTGAATTTCAGATCTTTTTTTTTTCTGGTGTAAAGTTGAAGATGACAGACAGTATGATCGTTTCACTTTATGTCTGCATCAGCTGCTGAAGTCTGAATCAATACAATGTCTGTGAACTTTAGGACAGATTAGATACAGATTAACCAAATTCGCGTGCAGAATCAATAACTACCAGTATCTGAATATAAACCTTGACATTTCCATTTCGTGCAATTTTAAATCCAAATTTGGAATAAAATTCAAGTTTTTATTCTTTGACGAGATGATTTGACATCACATGTTGAATTAAATGTACACATCATGTGACAATAGTGCAGTGCACTGTTTGAAATGTTTATAGTATTCTCATGCATATTGTTTTTATAGGATAGTAGTACTATCGTACTGTAGTATAGTGCGATAATATTCACTATTCAAAAAATATTTAGATATTAAGAATGTTTGTAACCAAACATTTGCTGGTAGCCTTTGACTCCCATTGTATTGAAAAAATACTATGGAAGTCAATGACTATTTGCAACTGTTTGCTAACCAACCTGCTAGTGTTTAGTCTTTTGCCTGACATTTAAAGAGCCCCATTATGTAATTTTTAAAAGTTCCTAATATTGTTTTGGAAGTCTCCTACAATAGATTTACATGCATGAAAGGTCAAACAACGCAATATGCATTTAATATCACCTTATTTTCCAGCGATTCACAAATGATTTGTTAATAGCTTATTGTTCTTTCTTATTTAGTCAACACATTATTTTTTAGAATTATGAAATTACATACAGTTGAAGTCAAAAGTTTACATATACCTTGCAGAATCTGCAAATTGTTAATTGTACCAAAATAAAAAAGGGATCATACAAAAGTTATGTTATTTTTTTATTTAATACTAACCTTAATAAGATGTTTTACCTAAAAGACGTTTACATATAATCCACAAAAGAAAATAATAGTTGAATTTATAAAAATGACCCTGTTCAAAAATTTACATGCACTTGATTCTTAATACTGTTGTTTCCTGAATGATCCACAGCTGTGTTTTTTGTTTAGTGATAGTTGTTCATGAGTCCCTTGTTTGTCCTGAACAGTTAAACTGTCCACTGTTCTTCAGAAAAATGATTCAGGTCCCAAAAATTCTTTGGTTTTTCAGCATTTTTGTGTATTTGAACCCTTTCCAACAATGACCGTATGGTTATGAGATCCAACTTTTCACACTGAGGACAACTGAGAGCCTCATATGCAACTATTACAGAAGATTCAAACACTCACTGATGCTCCAGAAGGAAACACAATGCATGAAGAGCCAGGGGGTGAAAACTTTTGGAATTTGAAGATTAAATCCGATTAACAGAGTAGGTTTAACCTATTTTGTCCTCTGGGAAACATGTAAGTATCTTCTGTAGCTTCTGAAGGGCAGTACTAAATGGAAAAAAAAAATATATTTAGGCAAAATAAGAAAAATGTATACATCTTCATTCTGTTCAAAAGTTTTCACCCTACTCAACTACTATCCTTTCAACTACTATTTTCTCTTGTGGACTATATGCAGACATCTTTTTCAGGTCAGTAATAAATGAAAAAATAACATGCATTTTGTATGATCCCTCTTATTTTGGTAAAATAATTAACATTTTTTTAGTTTCTGCGAAGTGAAACTAAAAAGTAAACTTTTGACCTCAACTGTATAAAGATGTACTTCGGAAAAGCACTAGGTTCAACTAATTGCATTTAATATAAATGTATATGTTTATAGCATTTGAATTTGACTTCCATTAATTTTTCACTTCATTTATTATATTCATTTAAAGTAGATTGTTTCTCTAACAAGTGCTCTTTTTAAAGGTTTATTTTTCATAAGACTGAGTCAGTACTAGTCTTCCACACCAAACACAGGCACTGGATGATACTATGTATTTCCACACCCACAAAGTTCCAACTATCATATATTTAAACAACAGTGTAAACAGTATTTACCTGCAGGACAATCACAGATTAATGACAATGTTTATCTCAGGACTAGCTTCAGTCTGACATTAGGAAAGCGTTTTCTCCTCTCACTTGTCATTTTGTTCTGAAGCCGCCGCCTGTTTATTTCCAGGGCTGTGACATCTTTCACCAAATGAAGCTGAATATTCATGTGCACCTGTACTTGCCCATTATTGTACAGCGTTGGTTTGTATTGTCTGAAATGTCCCCAGAGGAAAGCAGAAACGGCCTGTCTGCTAATGCTCTCATTTCGCATAATTTGGAGAGGCTTTCATGCATTTATTATTCAGCAGTGATGCACTCAACGTTATTCAGTAACATAATAATCACAGTTTTCATTTAACATTTCTGTTATTGCTTGTGTACTACTTATAGCACACAGTGTCTCAAAATGAAATGAAACGGAAGCCAAACATGATTTATTGTTATTGATTTATGAATTCATTTGATAATTTTTGGACTTGATTGCTAGCATTGTTTCATTTCATTTTTTTTTCATAAGGCTGGTTTATTCTCCGTCATTTGTTTGGTTGATTTGACAATGTTAAATACATTTTTCAAATGTTTCTGATTTTAATTAATTCTAGGTGCCTTTTAGCAACACATATATTCATTCGTGTGACGTTTATCGTTCGACGGACTGTAAGCCAGCCTGCGGTTTCTTTTGCCTGTTTGATCATGTCATTCATTAACAGTGAGTCGTTGTGTTTAGTGTGTGTGTGTGTGTGTGAGGCTGAACACATCTCCTTCCTGTTCTCTCCCCTCTCCCAGAGCGCTCTAGACCACACAGAGTTCAAACGCTGTGGCCCGTTTGACCCCTATATTAATGCCAAGGTGTGTACCCATGACCTCTGACCTCTGACCTGCACGCTTTATCTCCACACGCCTGGGTTTGTCTGGTTTCTGTGTCGGGACAGTGTCGCTTCACTCTTTCCTCATGTTTGTGAATCATGTTGGTATACGAGCACACATATGCTGTGTATGTGTGAAGGCGTGTGTTTATGAAGACGTCTGACGGACTGTGCTGTGATTCTCGCAGTAGTCTGATTTATGTGTTTGTGTGTGGGAGCATTTTATCATGACTGTTAAAGCTGAAATGCTGTTTTTGTGAATTGCAAAAATGACGATGGATTCCTAACAGGTTTCTCAATTGACAGGCAAGAGAAGGTATTATTTTCACATTCATTTCTTTACCATATAAATGCTTGTCAGTACATTTATCAGTGCATTTTTACACCATATTTAGATGACTGTAGAAGTATTTATGAAATTGCAAAGATGTACTTACGCTCTACTTAATGGGTCAATAAAGCACTCTAATTTCATATAATATAAATTTAAACTATGATACATTTTAATGTATATTTTATTTAGATTTTCATATTAGATTTTTCAAAATGTATTTTTGGTGCAAACCCCATTCAGAAACTTGCTGGGGGAAATGATACCATAGAGAGGACCTCTGCAAACCCTCATAACTGTGTCAGTCAGCCTGTTAAAATATTATATTATTTTATTTTATTTTATTTTTAAAAGAGAAGATAATGTTAGTTCAGGCTGTAAAATGTCTTGTGGTGCAAGTAATGATATTCATCATTATAATCAAGTTTCTAATCATGATTACAATTACAGATGCCACAATTATGTAATCGTTCAAAGGCACAATTACAAAAAATCCACTCATATTATTCTGATTTCTTATGGTGTGTGTTTTTGTGTTTGTGTTTTGTGTGTGTGTGTGTGTGTGTGTGTGTGTGTGAGAGAGAGAGAGGGAGAGGGTGAGGGAGAGGGAGAGGGAGAGGGTGTATGTATTTTCCCTACAGGTTGTCTTAAGGGTTTTTTATTAGCATTGTTTTAATTTTTTAATATTTACTTTTTTATATTTAAAGAAGAAACTATATATATAAAAATGTGGCATGCAGTTGCTTCAAACAATGGTATAAAGCTATTCAAAACATCGTTCAATATAAATTGTGATAATCGAAATTAATAATCGCAATTGCAAGTTCAAGAGAATAATTAACAATTATGATTTTGTCATAATCGTGCAGCCCTACATCATCTGTATAAAATGCTTTTTACCTTAAACATATTTGTAAACTATTTTATTTTATTTTATTTTATTTTATTTTATTTTATTTTATTTTATTTTATTTTATTTTATTTTATTTTATTATTATTTTTTTTTTTAAAGAGAGGATAAAGTTAGGTCAGGCTGTAAAATGTCTGTGGTGTAACTAAAGAAAGTAATGATATTAATTTGTATAAGATTCTTTTTACCTTAAACATATTTGTAAACTTTTTTATTTTATTTTATTTTATTTTATTTTTTTTTATCATATTTTATTTTATTTTATTATTTAATTATTTATTTATTTATTCAAAAAGTCTAAGGAAAATGTTTTATTACTTTTGATATTAAGCATGATATTTAATTGAACATTAAATATTAAAATAAATAGATTATTAAAATTTTTCATTATTTACACATCAATGGTTTATATAAAATAAATAAATAATAAAATTTTACTTTGAAAAATATATGAACCTGACACTGTACATACAAATATTATATTTCTGAGAAATTGTCACACGTTTTAAACTGTTTTTAAAACATGTACTAAACCAGTAAAGTACTTGCTTGGTAATATAAGGTAACTACATGGGTTAAGGTTAGGTTTTAGATTAAAACCTGGTTATTTCCTGGTTATTGTAACTACTATAAGTATATAAGTACATAGTATGTACATGTGGAACAGGACTATAAAATAAAGTAAAATAAAAACCTAATAAAACCTATTGATTTTCTTTTCTTTTTTTCTTCATTTTTTTTTTTTTTTTTTTTTTTTAATTTTTTGACACTGTATTTGTCGATCCATGCATAAGCCTTTCTAGCATTTTGTCCCAGTACTGAATAATCAGTCAGATGTCTTTGCAGTTCATAATGGGAGAAGAGAAAACATTTGAGCATTGAGAAACTTCACACACTTATCCTTCAGAAACAGCTGTATTTTGTGTATTGGATGTCCCGTTGAAGCTCTCTTTCGTTCAGTAGCACAGAGGGGTTTGGCAGAAGCATCAGATGAGTGTCATATACAAGCGTTTGTGTGTTCACGTGTGTGGTGTGTCAACCAGGTTACAACTGAACAGACTGAAGTCCAAATGAATAATGCATGAGCTGACAGGAAGTGTGTGTCACTCAGGGTGTTTTGTGAGTGTTAAATGGTGTTTCTAGCATACCTGCTGTGCCACACACACACAGAGTCAAGAAGCTCTTCTGTGTAGCCGTCAGCTTGCATCAGCGTCAGGAAGCGTGTGAGGGGTGAGATAGAGATGCAGGCGGAGAGAGCTGGAGCGTAGTCATGGCAACAGTGTCATGGCTGGAGAGCTGAGGGGCCGAACCCGCCAGCACATCAACAAACACATGAGCAGAAAAATGAAGGCAAGAGGGGGAAAAAAAGAATGCTGAATGGAGGAGAAGCCATAGTGTAGACGGGTTTGGATGTTTTGTAATAATAATAATAATAAATAATAATAATAATAATAATAATAATTTTTATGAAGTACTAAAATTTATACAAATTAATTACATTAATAACAAATTAATTTAAAAAAAGAAAAAGAAAAAAATGGTAGAAAGGTCATGGCTGACTTAAACTTAAATTAAAATAAAAAAAGGAAACTAATTCACAGTATTACTAAATAAACTAAAAACTAAACAAATAAACTAATAGATAGAAAACACGAAATGGTAAAAAGCACATGAATGACTAAAATTTTACTAAATAAAAATAAAATAAACCTAATAAAAATGAGAGAGATGATTGACTAAAACTTGGTGAAATTAAAATTAAAACTGAAATAATAAACTAATTCACAATATTACTAAATAAAAATAAAATAAAACCCTAATAAAGTACAAAAATCACAAAATGGTAAAAAGCACATGACTGACTAAAATTTAAACTGAAATTAAAATGAAAAAAAAACTAAATAAAGCAAAACGAATTCACAATATTACTACATATAAAAATAAAATTAAAAAACCTAATAAAAATGAACTTAAAATGAACATTTAAAAAAATAAAATAAAAAAATCTAATTAAATAATAATAAAAAAAATCTAATATCTAATCTAATAAAAAATAAACTAATTCACAATATTCCTACATGTAAAAATACATTTAAAAATGACAAAAAAAGCACAAAATGGTAAAAAGGACTTGACTGACCAAAACTTAAAATTAAATAATAATAATAATAATAAGTAATAATAATAATTCAAAATATTACTTATTAAAAATAAATTTAAAAACCTAATTAAAATAAATGAAAAAAAAGAACAAAATGGTAAAAAGCATATGATTGACTAAAACGTAAACTGAACATTTAAAAAAAATAAAAAAATAAATAAGAAAAATCTAAACTAATTCACAATATTACTACATATAAAAATACATTTAAAAACCTAATAAAAAAATGACAAAAAAATCACAAAATGGTAAAAATGACTTGACTGACTAAAACAAACTTAAAATGAAATAAAAATAAAAATAAGAATAATAATAAATAATTCACAATATTACTCATTAAAAATAAATTTAAAAACCTAATTAAAATAAATAACAAAAAAGCACAAAATGGTAAAAAGCATATGATTGACTAAGGCTTAAAATAAAATTCAGATAAACAAAACAAAACAAAACAACAATCAAAAAATGCATAACTAATCAGGGTTGCCAGGGTTTTCTCAACAAAAACTGCCCAATTGCATTTCGAGGGGGGTCCCCCATTAAAAATTCCATTCCGGGGTGTAAAATACTTATTTTTTTGTTGAGATTCCCCCCGGTAAATTCGCATGCCAGGAGTTAAATATTATGTTATTGGGGTCGTTTCAACCTGCGACAACAGTAGCCCAGTTCCGCGGGAAAACCGCGTACTTGGCAACACTGAAACTAATTCTCAATATTACTAAATAAAGATAAATTAAAAACTTAAAATGACAAAAAAGCACAAAATGGTAAAAAGCACATGACTAAAACTGAACTAAACCCAAGTGAAATTAAAATTAAAACTGAAAAAAAGGAACAAATGCACAATATTAACAAACACTATGGTGTTTCCTACGGCAAATGTGTTCATGTTTGAATAGCTCCCTATTGGGGGGTAAAATTTAAATAAATACATAAACAAATTGGAAATCATATCTTGCTAAAATCATGGAATAAATCTGTGTGACTTGTGTAGTTACTACAGTTGAACAGTCAAATTTTTTAAAAAATCATGTTCGGTGTGGACAAACACTGATAATAACAAAACAACCATCCTGATAGAAAACACACGCTTACCTGTTCATACAGCTGATCCACACTCGGTTCACCTGCCTACTATGAATCTATTTGAGGAGAGCCTTATTTAGCAAATGCATTCTCTCCACTTCGCCTTGATTATGTCTGTGGGGAACCTCTCTCTCGCTCTCAGATGACCTAGTTAGCGCCGTCTGTGTGAAAACCTACAGAAAATATTGTCTTGTCATCACAATTCCCACTGAACATTATAGGTCTATTCCAAAAGCTCATTGTTTATCTAGAGATTTACACTAGACTGTATTAAAAACGATTTCAGATCCCAGAACGCTGTAAGATTTGTATTGATTAAGCCGTGAAGTCAGGTTTTGAGGCAGATCAGAGTCTTATTCGTTTTCCTTTACTGTGAATAATTCGTAGGTCTCGGTCCAGCGTGAGACTCTGGAGGTTTCTGTGATTTCCAGCAGCCGCTGTGCATCACGAGCCGTGCTCTCTGTGACAATAATTGTTTAAAATCACATTAGTTGTGTTTTTTTCTCACTGTGAAAGCTTTTATGTGTGTGTACCAAACATCCCTGTATAAATGCTGTGTTTGAGATGGCGTAGTGTGCGGATGATAATGTGGAAAGCATTTGCGGCGCGTGTCCTCCAGAGAGATCACACATCTGTTTGAGTGCTCGCGTATGAGGGAGATGTGTTGAGATGCTTGACTGAGACTGAGAGACGTCTACGGTTTTACTTCTGTCAACCGAGGCTTTATTTTGGCAGCTGGCTCTGAATCTTATGAGATCTGGCAAGGATGTGTCTAGGTTGTATTTCAAGCTAAAGGAAAGAGATGACGTATTATTTACTGTGTGAGAGATGATAATTGAACCCATAAGGCACAAGGAAAGCCTAATTTCATTTAAGATTGTTTAGATTTCAACCAGTGCTAGTATTGTTTATAGTTTGAGTGTTTGTTCATATTTTTGATTAGCTTTTGTTTTATTTTTAAAGTTTAGTGTAGTTTAGTTTAGTTTTAGTAACTTTTGTATCAACCTTTTATTTTAGGATTTCAAAGTTTTGTTATTTTACTTTAATGTAGTTTTGTTTAGTTTAGGTTTTAATAATTGTTTTGTGCCTTTGTACGTTTTCGTTTTTTAACATTTGTTTGCTTGTTTGTTTATTTTAGTATTATTTATGTACTGTTAGTGTATATTCATATTTTTTCATATTCATATTTTTAAATTTAGTTTAGTTTTAGTAATTTTGCGAGACTTTGTCTTATTTATTTATTTATTTATTTATTTATTTATTTCAAGTTTTCTACGTTTTTCAATGTAGTTTTTAGTTTAGGTTTTAGTAAGTTTGTTTTGTGCCTTTGTCAGTTTTATTATTATTATTATTTTTTTTAACATTTGTTTATTTTTTTATTTTTTTATAGTTTTTTTTTTTTGTGTGTGTGTGTGTAGTTTTAAGTTTAAATGAGCTTTTAGTCATTTTGTTTCATACCTTTGTTAGTTTTAGTTTTTTACCATTTGTTTATTTATTTCTACTTTTTAATTTTATTTTAGTGTAGTTTTGTTTAGTTTAGGTTTTGGTAATTTTGTTTTGTTCTTTTGTCAGTTTTAGTTCGTTTATTTATGTATGCGTGCATGTATGTGTTTGTTTGTTTTATTTATTTCAAGATTTTTAAGTTTTGTTTTTTTTTCATCTAATATTTATGTTTTATATTTATTTTGGTTTTGTTTTAATTTCAAGATTTCTAAGTTTTGTTATTATTTTATTTTATTTTATTTTATTTTAATTATATGTTATTTCATTTTAGTGTAGTTTTGTTTAGTTTAGGTTTTAATTTTGTTTAGTCATTTATTATTATTATTATTTTTTTTATTTATTTATTTTTTTAATTTCAAGACTTTTAAGTGTTACTTCTGATTTTTATTTTTAATTTCAGCTTTATTTAAAAAAATTTTGATGTAGTTTTAGTCAACAGTAACAACACTGAATGCTACAATATTTGTATGACAATTTACCACATTTTCTTCCATTTCATACTGTATTGTGTATATAAAATCTGTTGTACTGAGTTGATTTAAATAAAATGCAGTATATTCTCTTTTTATAAATATAGTAAAAATGACCAAAACATAAATGCCTTTATGACAAACACAATGTTCATTAAATGTTCTTTAAACTGTTATTAATAATTATTTAAATAATAAATAAATAAATATCCATTAAAATAAAGTAACAATGCAAACATCTTTTATTAAACACAGGCCTCAATTCATACATAATATATAAATAATAGATTTGATTTTAGGATGTAACAGATCATGAAATATCATGATTTTGTGAGATTCTCCCGTGTGTGTGTGTGTGTGTGTGTGTGTTTCTCTCGTGCACTGCTCTGGTGGCAGCATCTGTTCCCACAGGCACACGCTGATGATGTAATCACCCCTCCCCCTCTCACAGGTTATGTGCTGATGATGTAATCACTATGACATCACGTGGTAGGTCAGCTTTCAGCACTGATTATCCTCATCCGTACGCATGTGCGCTGACCTGACAGGCTGCGTATCATAACCCTTCTCGAGTAATCCACACATATGTGAACACGCCAAGCTGCGTTTGTGTCTCCTGTGTGATTTTAACACTGAATTTCATACAGTGAAATTGTGAATATGCACATGTGAAGCTTGTGTGTCGTGTTAATGAGCTTACATGCTTTGTTCCCTCAGGAAGGGCACACGTGCTCACGTATGGAGTCATGCGCTCACATACGTGCGATAAGATGCGGGATGACAGTCTCTGAGCTGAGGAGTCATCGGGCTTATTAAACACAGAGACAGTGCGAGTGTGATGAGAAAGCTAAGCTCCGGCGGTTTGGATTTGTTTTATTAGGTTTAGTGCAGAGCTCAGGAAAGGCCATCACTGTGACCACACTTACTTAAACATCAGAACAGTTGTTTACTCACCCACATGTTGTTCCAAACCTGTATGATTTGCTTTTTTCTGTGGAGCACAAAAGGAAGTATTTTGAGAAATGTGCTGGTTGCCATTTTACATGCAATTAAAACATTTCAGGATTTTTCTCCATATAATGGACTTCAGTTGCGCCCCCGATTTTGAACTTCCAAAATGTAGTTTAAATGCAGCTTCAAAGGGCTCTAAACGATCGCAGCCGAGGAAGAAGGGTCTTACCTAGGGAAACGATCAGTAATTTTTTTTGGAAAATAAAAATGTGTATACTTTTTAAGCACAGAAGCTCATGTAGCACAGGCTCTGGGATGCACGTTCACGACGCACTATTGGATCACGTCGAAAGGTCACACTGAACTACAGACCCAGTGTTTACAAAGCAAACGCGCAAAAACTAAGGAAGTGCAAGTAAGTCAAACGCTGTTTACAAACAAAAAGCTACAACAATGTCGGACGATTCTGAAGTTGTAAGAGAAAATAGCATGTTGTTTTTTGACATACTCCACCTTTTTGAGCCGGAGTACACAGATGATGAACTTACACGTGATTCGTAGTAGTGATGAGAAGTTCGGATCATTTTACCGACTCGGACCTTTGAGTCTCGTTCAGCAAAATGAACTAATCTTTTTTTCGAGTCATTTCGTTAATTTTAGCAAAATCAGCATCACGTGACAGCCCCATAAGATGAACGAACGACTCAAAACTCGAAGACTCGAAACAGGTGAACTGATTCCAGTACAGAATCTAATAGGACGTTGCGCATGCGCGACTGAACAAATCACTCCGCGTTCTTCCCAAGTCACATTAAAGATTTGTTCAAAATTAATGAATGGTTCAAGAACGACCCATGAGCATCCCAGAACCTGTGCTACACAAGCTTTTGTGCTTAAAAAGTATAAAAAAATTTATTTTCAGAAAAAAATGACCGATCGTTTCGCTAGATAAGACCCTTCTTCCGTGGCTGGGATCGTTTAGAGCCCTTTGAAGCTGCATTTAAACTACATTTTGGACGTTCAAAATCGGGGCACCAATGATGTCCATTATATGGAGAAAAATCCTGAAATGTTTTCCTCAAAAAACATAATTTGTTTACAACTGTAGACAGAAAAGTAATGATGCTGAATAAAAAAGTACAATACTATTTATATTGTTCACAACAACAACAACATAATAATAATAATAATTATTATTATTATTATTATTATTATTATTATTACATAGTATTATATATATATATATATATATATTATATTTTATTATAATGAAAATTATACAAATAAAAACTGAAGTTTTGTACATTAAGTTTTAAAATTATTTCCTTTAATATTGTTGACACAACAACAACAATAAATTATTATTATTATGTTTCTATTATTACTAAAGGATGTATTATTATTACTTATTATATATTATTACATATTACAATATTTTGCATTAGAAGGAACATTTTAAGAAGAAAAACTGGTTTTGTACAGTTTAAGTTGTAAAATTATATAACTGAAACTATTATTATTATTATTATTATTACTATTATTGTCATTATTATATTTTATTAACTGTTACCATTACTACAAACATTTATTATTATTATAATTATTATTATTATATTTTATTAACTGATACCATTATTACTACAAATGTTTATTATTATTATTATTATTATTATTATTATTATTACTTATTATTATTATTATTATTATTATTATATTTTATTAACTGATACCATTATTACTACAAACGTTTGTTGTTGTTGTTGTTGTTAAAAACAACAGCAGTATTTTTATTATTGGAATGAACATTATAAGAATAAAAAACAGTTTTGTACATGTATTATCTAATATGCATATTTTATTAAACTTTTTCATTTCTTCGATCTTACTAAAATGATTAGTTTCAGTTAACAAAAACTACACTGGAACAGACTAAATTTTAGGTCATTAATTAGTGATCCGTCCATGCTACCTTATGTTTATGAGAGTAGTAGCGGTTTTATTTATTTATTTATTTGAGTTTCATTTAGCAGCTAGTTCTGGTACAAGTCAAGGGAGAAATAGAAACCGCTTGCAAGCCAGACTCAAACTCGCATCACATGTCATGTCATTTTCTCATCACTTTTAGTCAAGTTTGTCCACTCCATTGGCATTTTAGAGGTAGTTCCTTTTTGGGCTTGTGAGCGCTGACATGCTCAGTCAAACACAAACACAATGTAGCGTTTCTGTTGCGCACGTGTTGTTTTCAAAATGTCACAGGCATATCAGCATTTTCTATTTGAAGCAGTAAAAGCTCACTTCTCCTGTCAGTCGCCCTGTCAGTGCTGGACCGGAATTAACATGAAAATGAATCTGTTGTGTGAAGCCGGTTTTATGTTGAAAGACTTTGACCCACTGTGGTGTCCGGTTCCTCAGCAGAGCGATGAAAAGTTGCTGACACACAACTCGTTCGCTTGAGAAAACCTCTGAGTTCAGGAAAAGAGCGAGAGAGAGATTGTGTTTGAGGCGAGTCTTTTGTGTGAGATTGAGCTGAGATTAGAGGTCTGCGTCAGATGTGAGTTGAGTCCAGGTGTTTCCTCGGGCGTCTCAGGATCTGTTGTGTTTGTGTAGGTTGGGATCTCTGCGCTCACGCTCGCACGGCCTCAAGTTCACAGTCGCTCTGAAGATGTGAGAGGCGATATTACAGGATCTGATTCTGCTGTGTGTGTTGTGGTTTTCCTTTTTTTCGGTTTGAAGAATAATGGGCTTGCTGTGTTTTCGTTTTCCCGTCTGTGGGGGAAAAGGCAGGTGTAGTTTTGTTCTCCCGTCTGTGTCCCATTGGCTCTTACTGAGACCTCTGTCTTCCTGTGTGTTTGTTTCTTTGTCTCTCTCTCTCTCTCTCTCTCTCTCTCTCTCTCTCTCTCTCTCTCTCTCTCTCTCTCTCTCTCTCTCTCTCTCTCTCTCTCTCTCTCTCTCTCTCTCTCTCTCTCTCTCTCTCTCTCCAAAGTCACTGTTTAAAAAAAAAGTATAATAAAATGAAAAATAATTATTTAGTATTATTATTGTTGGCATATCAAGAATAACAATAATAGTAGTCATTATGAAACAATTACATAACAGGTTGTATTAATATAATTACTGATAATAATGAAAATGAATAAAAATTGTAAAATGATTTTTTTTTGTTATTATTAACAACAACAATAACAATGACAAAAATACGCAAAATATTATTATGTATTATTATATAATTATGTTGGGGGAAAAATAATTAAATAGATAAATGCATAAATAAATACGATTTTGTATTAATATCATTAACACTGAAAGTCGTTGTCATAATAGTGAGAATAATAATGAAAGTAAAAATATTGGATGCAAAAATGGATAAAAGGTGTACGATAAATATATTTTGTATTCATGTTAAGATAATAAATAAATAAATGTTTGATACTGTTTAAATAAAAATAATAATAATAACAATAATTATTATTATTTTATAAATATTATATTATAAATACATTTTGTATTCATATTACAATAGTATTAAAAACAAGCAAATTTAAATCCATCAATGCAAAATAAAGTTATTTGTTTAATAATAATAATAATAATAATAATAATAATAATATTAATAATAATGATAATGATAATGAAATAAATAAAAAACGGCATGATAAATTTATTTTGTATTTCATATTAACATAATATTAAAACAAACAAACAAATAAATATCTAAATAAAAACAAACATAAATAAATACTTAAATGCACAACATGGTTATTTTTTTTATTTGTAATTTCAATTTAAAATAATAATAATAATAATAATAATGGATAAAGTACAATGGATAAAAATTGATATTTATTTATAATAATAATAATAGTAATAATAATGAATACATTGGATAAAATTTGTGTGATAAATATATATTTGTATTTCATATTATCATAATATTAAAAACAATAATATTAAAAACAATAGAAATAAATCCATAAATGCACAACACAGTTATTTTATTTCTATTTTTATTTATACTAATAATACTACTACGACGACTAATAATGTTAACAACAATAATAATAATATGAATAAATAATAATAATAATAATAATAATATTCTCTCTTTTTTCCTTGTCTAATTTTTTTTTTTACGGCCCATTGTGTATATTCACCATATGAATGCAATGGAGTGTGTGTCTGTGTACACAGTGTGTGCACAGTGTGTGTGTGTGTGAGTGTGTGTGTTCTTGTTTATCCTACATTGTGGGGAACAAATGTCCCTACAAGGGTAGTAAAACCTGAATTTTTTTGACATTGTGGGGACCGGCCTGTGGTCCCTATGAGGGGAAAACTGTTTACAACATTGATGATAATCAGGAGTGTCTCTTGAGCAAATCAGCATATTATAATGATTTCTGAAGGATCATGTGACACTGAAGACTGGAGTGTTAAAAATACTAAATGATGCTTATGCGAAAGTGTGAGAGTGCGAACAGGTTTTCTGTGAGGGGTAGGGTTAAGGAGATAGAAAATATCATTTGGAAAGTCCCAACTATTCACAGAAACCTAACGCATGTGTGTTTGTGTGTGTACAGCAATGCTTTACCTTCTCTGATTGTTTAGTTGTGGGGTGTGGCTGTTCACCAAACCAGCACATCACTCATCTTCATTCACTCCCCCCGCCCAAACACACACACACACACACACACACACACACACACACACACCCACGCTCAGAGTGGTGGAGTGTGATGTGGCTTGTGCCAGCTGCCGGTCGCCCAGAGGCCTTCACAACCTCATCCTCTGTGACCAGACATCTGCTGCTGTACCTACTGCTGCCACACACACACTGATCTCTGAGCACTGCTCTCACAGGACATTCACATTCATACAGTGCAATGGTATACAATCAGGCCTCTAGTGTGTACTACCAAAGAGGGTCTTAGAGCTGTTTACTGTGTGACTCCATATTTACACACTGAAGATTTCACCTAATTCACTTAGCAAACAAAGCAAATATAAGAGCGCCCTCTAGTGCTCAGGGTTTCAATACTGCGGCCTACAGTACATCAGTCGATGTAGAGTTGGATGCTTTGTTATAGCCCTGTATTTAATATTTAATGAAATGAACCATTTTGTTTAACTGACACTAATTTAAACATAATATTTCAGTCTACATTAGCTGTCAAGTAATTTAGGTAATTTAATGTCCCGTCCCATGCGAATACCAAGCATGCTAGTTAACCAAAGGAAGATATAGAGCAAATATAGTTACATGCAAAAGTTTGGTGCAAGATTTTTTTTCTTTACATTTTATTCAGCAAGGATGCAATAAATTGATCAAAAATGGCAGTAAAGACATATATTATAATGTTACAAAAAATTTGTTTTAAATAAATGCTGTATTTTTAATAAAATGCTAGTAATTTGTAATAACATTAACAGTAAAAATCATTAATAATAATGACAATAATATTGAAAATAAAAATTATAGATAAAAACTGTACAATAAATATATTTTGTATTCATATTAAAGTAATATTAAATACAAACAAGCATTAATAAATAAATGCATATGACTGTTTTATTTTAATGAATAATAATAATAATAATAATACAGTACATAAAAATTGCGTAAGTATATTTTGTATTTTATATTAAAGTAACATTAAAAACTAACACATACATAAGTGTATGAATAAATGCACAATACGATTATTTTTAATAATAAGAAAAATGAATACAAATTGTCTTATCATTAACAACAAAAATAATAATGAAATAATGAATAATAATTACACAAAATGTTTTATACATATTGTTAATAAATAAATCAATCAATTAATTAAAATTGTGTTAATAACATTAACACTAAATTCATTCATAATAATGATAATAATATTGAAAATAAAAATTACAATGGATAAAAACTGTACAGTAAATATATTTTGTATTCATATTAAAGTAATATTAAATACAAACAAGCATAAATAAATAAATGCACAATACAATTTTAAATAATAATAATAATAATGGATAAAAATAAATGATAAATATATTTTGTGTTCATATTAAAAATATTTATAAACAAACAAAAATAAATAAATACATAAATGCACAATGCTGTTATTTTAATTCATAATAATAGCAAAAGTAGTGCACATATTTAGAGACTTTAGAGCCATGCTTAATGTATGAATTGCATAAAAAATAAGTGTCTCATTTTTCCAAGCAAAAAATGATTTGTGTGATTGCAGATCTGGAGTTTGCTGAATGTGTTGAAACATGTTGTCTGCATGCGATCAAGCTTGCATGTTCTCCTCTGCTCTGTGTGTGTCCGTCTCCATAAAATCGTTGGATGAATAAGGGTGTCCGTGTTTTGTGTGATTTCATAAATTCAGTCAGGTGACTGGCTGCTGTTGTTTGTCTCAAACGTTATGAATCTCCTACAATTCTGCTGTTTTGAATGACCTTGTGTTTTGATTCATTCTCCAAAAAGCCGGCTTCATTGCTTCAAAGCTATGTCAAAGAGTCACACAGCTTTACGACCTACTGGAGTCTTCAGCAAAGGCTACAACTTTGTCCGTTTCGTCAATGAACTTTGGAAATCATGCTGATTTTTCGATCTTTAAGTAATCAGCCCTTTCTGTCCATCAACGTCTCCTTCTCCTCTCCTAATCCTTCTCTCCACAGAACAACGACAACGAGACGCCGTTGCACTGTGCGGCTCAGTACGGACACACTGAGGTGGTGCAGCTGCTGCTGGAGGAGTTGACCGACCCCACCATGCGCAACAACAAGTTTGAGACGCCGCTCGACCTGGCTGCGCTCTACGGCAGGCTGGAGGTGGTCAAGCTTCTGCTCAGCGCTCATCCCAACCTGCTCAGCTCCAACACCAAGAAACACACACCTCTCCACCTGGCGTCCCGCAACGGACACCTGCCCGTGGTGGAGGTGCTGTTGGCCGCCGGCGTGGATATTAACTACCAGGTAAGGAAGCTTTTTTTGACACACTGTTTATGTCAGTGTCACATTCTGACCTAACAGAAATGCAGCATTAAATTCTGTTTTTGCGCTAACGATTCGCATTCAAGCACTCAAGACGAAATGGCATACTACAGTGTACTGTTTTTGCAGTATGCATTATGTGCAAACATCCAATTTATTTATTTATTTATTTAGCAATCATAAACTTGAATTAAAACGGCACGTTTGTTTTAAATATGATAATATTCAGTGGTTATTGCTCAGTATGCTAGTTTTTTGTTCTTAACATAGTCTTGGTTTTAAGGTTACTTAAAGGTACTTTTGGTATTTCTTATAATGGCAGTGTTTTTTAGTTTTTGGGCTTTTTTCTGTTTCACTCAGAAAAATTGGTCAGATATTTTTATTTATTTATTTTACATTTTGTTTAAAAGAAGTCTCTTATGTTCACCAAGGCTGACTTTAATGTAGTAAAATGAGTAATATTGTGAAATATTATTATAATTTAAATGAGTGCTTTCTTTTTCTCATGTATTTTAAAATATATTTTATTCCTGTTATTAAAGCAAAATTTACAGTATCATTACTACAATATAGTAAAATCAGTAATATTGTGAAATATTATTATAATTTAAAATAAATGTTTTGTTTTTCTCATGTATTTTAAAATATATTTTATTCTTGTTATTAAAGCAAATTTATAACATCATTATTACATTTAATATAGTAAAAGCAGTAATATTATGAAATTATTACCAATTAAAATAAGTGCTTTCTTTTCCTCATGTATTTTAAAATATAATTTATTTCTGTGATGCAAAGCTGAATTTTCAGCATCATTACTCGAGTCTTTAATGTCACATGATCCTTCAGAAATTATTCTAATATGCTGATTTGCAGCTTAAATTATTATTATTATTATTATTAATGGTAAAAACATTGCTACTTCATATTTTTGTGGAGACAGTGATACATTTTATTTTTCAGGGTTCTAAGAAAGTGCAAAAGAACAGCATTTATTTGAAATGGAAATCTTTTGTAAACATTTTTACTGTCACTTTAGATCAGTGTAATGCATCCCTGCTCAAAAAAGTATGAATTTCTTTAAAAAATAATAACTCTTTAAAGGTCACGGATATCAAAATGGGTTTAAATACTGTTTCATTTTGACTCGAAAGCGTTTAACCACATATCAGAGCGTGTGTGTGTTGGCCAGGCTTTCGTCAGTCAGTACAGGTGGTTTGATCTCACTGTTTTCACTCAGTTTCTCGCCGTGATTTAAAGTAACTGCTCTTTAGCACCTTGCCAGAACACTCCCGTCTCTACCTGAGAAACCTGCTCACACGCTTAACAGTAACAACCTGCCATCTGTCTCTCACTCGGTACGTCCTAAGAGCAGCGACCCACATTGACATAGTCTGGTTTGTCTGCTAACATGCTGAGAAAGCCGGTGCAGTGTGAAAATGAGTTTGTCTGGTCCGCGTGTTGTCTCCGTTGGGTACTGATATGCCACATCGGACTCTGTCATTGCCATCAAATGACCTGTAACGCAACCTACAAGATATTTCAACCTTCACAACTAAGTGTCTAAAACAATATGGGGTCACTGTATGTGCCTGTGTATCTTATGATAAATGTCTAATTTGTTAACAGACGGAGAAAGGCAGTGCCCTTCATGAAGCAGCTCTATTTGGAAAGACAGAAGTAGTACAAAAACTACTCAACGCAGGTAAAAATAAACTCAAATCCAGTATTTACAAATCTTTTGACTACTGAAATTGTACTCAGGGCATTCTGTGTGGATGTTTTTTCAGGTATCAATGTGAATATCGTGGACAGTAAGAATCTAACAGCGCTGGACACTGTTAGAGACATGCCCTCCCAAAAGAGCCGACAGATCGCCGCCCTCATACAAGGTACGTCTGGAGCAGATATCACACACATCACTGAATCTGAACAACTCCGAGTTGTTTTCTCCTCAGGTCATCGTTTTCACGCTTGTCTTCTCTCTCTGAAGCTCATATGAGCGGCCGTCCGTCAGACACGAGCCTCCCTCCTCCACCAGTGCCTCCACCTCAAGAGAGCCTGAGTCCCAAAAGAAAAGGTCAGAGAAATACTCGAAAAACTCTACTTGATGAAACATTTTCACACTTGAAATATTAGGTATATTTTAAAGCAGTGAAATCATCATATACCTAATAAATGAGTACATTTAAGTACAGATTTGAAGTAGATGTGAATAATAACATTTAGTACCATGACAAATAAAAGTTCACTGTAAAACCCAATGAGTATCAGATTAAAAAAAATGATGATTAGATAGTCTAGATATGTCTCTAGGCCCATCCTCAATTTAACCACAGACGTCTTAAAGTGATAGTTCACCAAAAAATAAAAATAACCCCATGATTTATTCACCCTAAAGCCATCCTAGGTTTTATAAATTTCTTCTTTCAGATGAATACATTCAGAGTTATATTAAAAAATGTCCTGGCTTTTCCAGTCTTTATAATGGCAGTGAATGGGTGATGAGATTTTGAAGTACAATAAAGTGCATCCATCCATCATAAAAAGTGCTCCACAAGGCTCCGGGGGCTAATAAAGGCCTTCTGAATTAAATCAATGATTTTGTGTAAGAAAAATATCCATATTCAAAACTTTATCCATCGTAATCTCTAGCTTCTGCTAACGTACAAGCGTTACGAGAGAGAGGCGTTCCAGCGTATGACGCAGGACGTAGGCATAGCAAAAGCTCAGTGAGAATATGCTAGTCTTGTGAGCAACAAATTTTGTTTACAGCAAAACAAAACCAGTCTCCTCTTGGCTTAAACTGAAATCCTCCAATGTTTTTCTTCAAAAATCTTTTCAACGTTTTGTACTTCTAATTTGTAACAATTTGTCAGTTCTGCGTTCATCTCTGTCGTACGGTACTCTACGGTTTATAAAGTTTTATATATGGATATTTTTCTTACACAAATGCATCAGTTCATTTGTGGCCTTTATTAACCTCCTGGAGTCGTGTGGAGCATTTTTTTATGATGGATGGATGCACTTTTTTGGGCTTTAAAATCTCAACAGCCATTCACTACCATTATAAAGCTTGGAACAGCCAGGAGATTTTTAAATATAACTCTGATTGTATTCGTCTGAAAGAAGAAAGCCGTATACACCTATGATGGCTTGAGGGTGAGTAAATCATGGGGTAATTTTCATTTTTGGGGGAACTCTTCCTTTAAGTTGTTTAAGGTGAAGAATATGGTTCTAAAATGAGTAATAATTGCATTTCTTGAAACTAATCAATATAATTTCTCCATTATAAAATATTTTGATTTTAAATGTAACCAAAAGTCCCATCTGTAGGTCATCAAATTTGTTTAAAAAGTTAACTTTTTTTTAATATATTTTTACTGTTGTGATATATAGCATGTATACTTTGTACAGTGTGACTTTCTCTATGCATAACATTTGATGAATGAAACTGAAGTAATAAATTACTGGACTGGATTGTTATAAGTCCGTTTTACACAAAATTACATAGAACATTTAGAGAGGTCATATGATGTTGCTAAAAAGAACATTATTTTGTGTATTAGACGTAATGCAATGTGTTTATGCAGTTTGAGGTTCAAAAAACACATTATTTTCCACATATTCCACATTATTGTTGCTCCTCTCTGCCCCACCTTTCTGAAACACATTGATTGTTACAAAGCTTATCATTCTGAAAAGCGCGGTGTGCTCTGATTAGTCAGCTGTTCAGTGCGTTCTGATTGGCCGAATACCTCAAGCATGTGATGGAAATGTCTCGGCGATGAGAAAAAACAATGAAACCCATTATAAATGAGGCATTTGTTGCATACAGTAAGGACATAATTTCTGATTATAATGACTCATACTGTCTTTTTACACGTTGCGTTGCATCGCACCACGTAAACATAACACCCTGTCTGCATTTGTGGTCATAGAAATGACAAACAAGCACTATTCTACACTGCTCGAAACTCACGTTTGAATAGTCAGTAGCAAATTCTTTAAACGTAAAAACGTACTTACAGGCTGTGAGTCAGAAGCACCAGACTGTCCATGCAATGTTGTACTGTTCTGGAACAGTGTTGTAAATTTAACTTAACCACTGATTTCTAGTTGTGTAAGGGCCAAACGAAATAGTTTCGCTTGTACAACGAAACACACAATGTCTCCACAACATGGTGGCGGCTGCAACAATGTTACAGCCAGAATAAAAGTTACGCCTTCTTTCTTTGCGTATACGTTTGGGCGGTGTTACGCAAATCTTCTCATACCGTGACGTAGACATGTGGAGGCGTGTTTGAATGAGGAGTTTTAGGAAGGCGTGGCTGAATCTTAACTTTTATAGAGAATATCTGTTTGGGTTTGAGACTTTAATCTTTGCAATTTCACAGATCTTATGCACAAACTTGTAACACTCCAAAGACAAAGGAAAATATAAAATCGCATCATATGACCCTTTTCAACAGCATGTGGAAACACTCAAAATGCCAGCAGCTTCCACAGTTAAAATGTGTATAATTTGTGGTGCTCATACAGATGCCACAGGGTTGAGTCCGGCTAGCAACATGTTCTGATTCCACTTGTTTCTAAAAACAATAGCTTTTATTTTTAAGTCTAGCAGGCCAGATGCGAGAGGAAATATAATCAAATGGCTAATGCTCGTGGTATCCGTATGCCAGATGTTCTGCAGATGTTGTAATGCGTACGTTTGTGTTTTGACAGGAGAAATGGAGCAGCAGGTCAGTGAGCTCATATCCGGTTTGGCTCCGACGCCTATGGAAGAGAGTCCGTATGAAGCTCTGTTTGAGGCGTCCTCCTGTGTCTCACTGGACAGCCTGGCCAGCGGAAAGTCGTCGGACAGAGACTCCGGACGACCAGACAGCGAAGCTGGAAAGGTCAGTGTGTAAATATATATTTTTGTCTTAAATCCTTTGCTGGCTGAAAACAACCACAGTAAACAAGTATTTCTTTTTTAGCTCCGTTCAATTTTGTTTAAAAGAGTAAAATAATGTACTCACTCCCATGTCATCCAAGATGATCATGTCTTTCTTCAGTCGAAAAGAAATTAAAGTTTTTGAGGAAAACATTTCAGGATTTTTCTTTATACTTGGGGATCAATGGGTTGAAGGTCCAAATTGCAGTTTCAAAAGGCGCTACACGATCACAGACAAGGAATAAGGGTCTTACCTAACAAAACGATCAGTCATTTTCTTATAAAAATAAAAAATTATATACTTTTTAACCACAAATGCTTGTGCTAAGAAGAAATATGTCCTTATTATCTTGCAAATGGGACTCTTCTGATGCGTAAATGTAATTGCTATTTATAAAATCAGAGATTTGACTGAGTCTGACTGGATTGGCCTTGTCCCAAAGCCTTCATAAAATGCTAGTAAACACATTTTATATTAATGAAAGGCTAATATATTTCTTGCTGACAGTAAACATCCAGTTAATGAATTATACTGCTTGGAAGAAATTATGAATTTATAATGAAGTTATGATTAATAATGCATTTAAACTGTATATTGATCTTTGCTGTATTTGAACCTATTCCCCTGTTTTTTTTAAATAAAAGCAATAAAGCAGTTCTTTGAAGACAAATCTGAAAAGATTGTAGTACAGTTTCCTCCACTAGATGGAGACTTTGAATAGTGATTTGAGTCTTTCTTTCCAAAAAATAAATGTTTGATTTGTAAATTAGTCAAATGTTTCTTACAGAAAGACCGACATCATCCACAGAGTCAGTCTGCACAGGACGAGGATCTCAGCTCTGAGGTAAAAGCCCTGTTTAGAGATTCATTGTTTGGTTCAGATTTTACTAAAATCAAATTAAGTCTGGAATCTCTAATAAATACCTCTAGGAGAACAGCTCAGTGTTTCCATGTGGCAGATGTGATTTACCCTGCTGTTTCCAATATTTTATCCTCTTTTATCATCTGATATGATAGTGAATGGTGGTAATACCATGGTGTTTTGCTATATAGTGAATTAGTGTTGTCACGATACCAAAACTTCAATACAATACCTGACTAAAATATCATGATATTACTGCTGAACCGATACTTTGGTTATACAACAGGAAAAGTAATTGAATAATAGATGATCCAAATGGAGATCATAGTTATTTTAACTATTAAAACAAAGCATTTATCCCCCCTTAAAAAAAAAAAAAAAAATAATAATAATTATATGCCAGTGCCACTGCACAGGATTATGGTGAACAACTACTGAGCCTACAGGTATGTAGAGATATTTGCTATATTGGTAAGTTAACTTAAACGATAAAGCCAAATCTTATTTCATGATTATAGTAATTTTATTTCACTTTATTTCAATTTATATCATGACATAGTCATTTTTGTTATTTTATCTTTGTTATTAATAAGAACCTAGATGCAAGTAACAAACTAAAGGACAACTACAATAAAACAAAAAACACATATGAAATAAAGAGGGCCATATGAAATGTTTTATTTTTTCCTAAATTCCATTTAAATTATAAAAAAAATATTTATCCAAAAGCATGTCTAATTAATTGAAATCATGAAACTTGCAGAATTTAACAGCAATTTATTAAAAGTTTAACAAAAATTACATGTTTTTAAGGCCCTATGAAATACGTTTTATTATTTTTTTTTGTTTGTGAATTTCATTCATTTTATTATTGAAATTATTATTTAATTATAATTTAATGGTTTTATCACATTTTAATAATCAAAATCATGTCTAATGAATTTATAAAGGATAATTAGATTTGATATAGAATTAATTTATTACTGGCTATTATTTCTTTTCTTTTTTTTTCAGAAATACTGTGTTGTGTAATTACAGTTTTCTGGTAAATAAATTTTGGTAAATATTTTTTCTGGTAAATATTCCTTAAAACTTTTAATAATATTTTTATTATTGGTAGTAGTAGTATCTTTACCTTAAGTAATATATTAATATATTTCTGACTGTCAAGTTAAACCAAACTTATATTTTGACGGGTTGCTGTGAAGACCTTTAGGGTCTTCATTATATGACGATAGTTTTCCGCAAAAGAAACGGTAAAATGCTCATGAAGAGACTCTCAGAGCAGTTCTAGAGATTATGTTCATGTGTTCATGTACACATATATTGAGGCAGCAGAGGCTGAAAACAGCACGTGTATGTGTGTACTAAACAAAACTGCGAGTCTGCGCCATTCACTAGCACAGACACGTAGAAATACGGCTCTTATTAAAATACATTCTTAAAATACCGGTACTACTAGGGTATCGCGATAGTTTTTAAGTACCGGTGTATCGTGCAACACCATAGTGAATGATAACCGTTGATCATTACAGTACATGGAATCTTAAGATACTATAATGAATGTTTGCAAATAGTACTGTCATGAATCTTTTTAATTTCGTTAGTGTTTCGTATCTAATGTCTATATGACACAAGTGTTGTTGTGAGTACGTAATGAATAGACGCACTGATTTGCAGCAGTGCGTACGGTAGAGAACAGAACAATGAATATTGCGGCGAGAGGCTGTTGAATCCGTCTTTCCACTCGCTGACTGCTGTTTCCGCACGTCTACCCAAATCAAACAGCATCCTCATGAATATTAATGCTGTGGATCTCTGCAACACAGCAAACCTTCTGTCTGAAGACTCGGGAGCCCATGACCAATACTAAAACACTCCACCTGTGTCTCTGCGGCTGGATACATAGATTCACAACTTCTGAACACATTAGCTTTGAACTAAAGTAGTAGGTCAGTTTGTACAAAGCTTTTTTTGATACCTTCATGCAGTGTCAGCAGTAGGATCACTCACTGGACTGTGTCATATAAATGTCAGCCATTCAGCTTTATACTGTTATCCACTGGTATTAAAACGGTCATCATTTTCATAGCACTGCTGCTCGTAAAGTGGTGCGGACTGTGAAATAAGCGGCTGATTTTTATATCAGCGTTTTCTACCTCACTGAGTCCATCTTTCTCTCTCTCCGTAGGCGGTTTACACCAACAGCAGTGTGGACGAACGCGCCGAGCCTCTGGAAGAGGAAGACCACACGTATGAACTGTTAGTCACCGCACAGACCAAAATCCCCAACAACACACAAAGCAAAACAGGTACACGCACATTTTCCATGGTGTCCTCTTGTTCTGAGACCTCACATGAACTTTATAAATTTGCCTCACTTCTTTGTTTATTAAACACGAGGTAATTCGCAGTTGCCTTTCCCAAAAATGGCATTGTCATCAAGGAAAATAATAGAACAGATGTTTCATATTTCTAGTCTTTCTTTATTCAAAAAGTGATGACAAAACAGTTTTGTTATTGTAAACTAAAACTAAAAAAACTTCAGCGGCCATTCAGCGCTCATGAACCTGTCGAGAGTAGCCTTACCTTTGCCAGATCTTGTGGAATTTGCCTCTGGCTCTGATGTCTGGTTAAACATTAGAAATACTTTGTTTTTGTTTCTATGTATTTACACACTTGTTCCATCGAGCAATTACCTACAGCCAAATCACAGCCGTGCTGATATGCAGCCATGTTGCATGGCTACTCGTGTGATATTGCTCATATATACAGCAGGTAAAATAAGTATTGAACACGTCACCATTTTTTTTCGGTAAATATATTTAATTACAAATAATTTCAGAAATTAAAGGAGAAATCCACTTCCAAAACAAAGATTCACATATAATGTACTCACCCCCCTTGTCATCCAAGATGTTCATGTTTTTTTTACTTCAGTCATAAAGAAATTGTTTTTTTTAAAGGGAAAACATTTCAGGATTTTTCTCCATATAATGGACTGATATGGTGCCCCGATTTTGAACTTCCAAAATGCAGTTTAAATGCGGCTTTAAACAATCCCAAATGTGGTTGTAAACGATCCCAGCTGAGGAAGAAGGGTCTTATCTAGCGAAACGATTGTTTATTTTCATTAAAATAATACAATTTATATACTTTCTAATGCCAAATGCTCGTGTTGTCTTACTCTGTTGTGAACCGGAAAAAAACAGTCCAGGCAGTCAGTGTATGTTAAAAAACTCCCATCTCATGTTCTCCCTCAACTTCAAAATCACCCTATATCGCTGTTTTACCTTTTTTGTTAAGAGTGTTTGATCTTCTTTTCATGTTCACTTTGCAAAGACTGTGTCAGTACTTCTGCAGCGATGTAGGATGATATTGAAATGATTTTTGAAGTTGAGGGAGAAAATACGATGGGAGGTTTTTCCACATACCCGAACTGTCTTGAGGCAGAATACACAGAGCTCAGGCAGAGCAAGACAAGATGAGCATTTGAGATTAAAATAAATATGAAAATAATTGATCGTTTCGCTAGATAAGACCCTTCTTCCTCGGTTGAGATCGTTTACAGCCGCATTTGTGATCGTTTGAAGACGCATTTAAACTGCATTTTGGAAGTTCAGAATCGGGGCGCCATATCAGTCCATTATATGGAGAAAAATGCAGAAGTGTTTTTTATGTGAATCTTTAGTTTTTATAATAAATCTTTTAAAACCAAAATCTGGATTTGAATTTTTAATGTTATTATAACCTGAAATTGCTATGTGAAAGTTTGAAACAGAAAATAATGGTTCTCATCTTGCCACTTTATTGGTAAAGAAAACACACTTTTACTCAAATTAATCAAAGTAGATTTATAGCGTTTTGGAACCAAACTCTTCATACATACATACATACATATATATATATATATATATATATATATATATATATATATATATTATATATATCAACGATATATATATATTAGGGCTGTCAACGATTAATCGCGATTAATCGCATACAAAATAAAAGTTTAAGTTTGCCTAATATATGTGTGTGTACTGTGTGCAATTATTATGTATATATAAATACACACAAATGAATGTGTGTATATATATATATATATATATATATGAGAAATATGTTATTAATATACAAAATTATTTTATTTATATATAATATCAAATTATAAAAATTATAATAAATATATATGCTTGAAAATATTTCTTAAATATATACATGAATGTGTTTGTATTTATATATACATAATAATTACACACAGTACACACACATATATTAGGCAAACTTAAACTTTTATTTTGTATGCGATTAATTGTGATTAATCGTTGACAGCCCTAATATATATATGTATATATATATATATATAATTAGGAATGCACGTTATTATTGGACCAATATTGGAATCGGACGGGAATGGCTTTAAATGTAAATATCGGCATGGCGCCAAACAAAACAAATAAATTACGTACATGACGCTTAATTAAATCATTTTATATATACTGATTTATTCATTAATGTGTAATGTTACATTTTTTAAATTAATTTTGAGCTCTAAAAGACTCTTGTGCTTTAGACCATCTACAAATGTTAAGTCTTAAAATAAAATGTTTTCTGAGAAAAAAATGCAGCAATTATGTAGTTTATTTATAGTTATTTTCAAAGCTTCAATTTCCTGTCATTACAAAAGAACTGTAGTATTGTTTATTTAATTCTAAAAAATATGTTCTTGTTAAAAACTAGCCAAAATTAGTTGCTTATAATCTTATAATTTCCGCACAGGAGAGACTTTTTGTTTTCATACAAAAAGAAATATATTGGTATCTGCCATGGCTATCGGCTAAGGGCCAAAATGAGTTGAAAAATATCAGAATGTCGGCATAATTTGTTCCATTTTATGTTTTATTTGTTATCGAAGTATTTTTCCATTGAATAACTTTAAGTCTTTTTCTCCAGATGTGGATGTCTCAGCCAAGTCTTCCAACAGTGTCCTACCTCAGGTGAGAATATTAATTTGTCTTGAGCTTTGTTTCAAAACTTCTCTCTCTGCTGCTGTACCTACATAGTCAGCTGCCTTATAAGGCAACATGCTAACTGCTGTGACACCTCACAAGTGAGTGAGTTAAAACACTTTAGGCAGCAGCACGTATCGCTTCACGCAAGACTTGAGACTCAACGCATTCCAGTAGAGTTTGACATTACCTTGTTGCTAAGCTAATAGCTTTTTACTCTAAAAAATATTATAAGACACAGCACACACAAATGAAATATGCTTATTTATAATCAGCGTTTCTCTTTGCCATCTCATATTTCTTGTTTTTGATTAGCTTGGCATAGTGCTTTTTTGGATTGCCACCTTTGCTAAAGATGGACGTTATGCTGTCTCAGAATTTGGCTAAAACGTAGTATATTAGGAGGCAGCATAATTGAGTTTCCTTTTGGATCCCGTGATGCTTTAAAATGCTGCCTGCATAGGAAGCTCAAAGATTTTGGAACAGAGCTTTGTTGTTTATTACTTTTTTCATCATTTTTTTTTGCAGTCTCACATCTGTCACGCTGTCCGAACACTGTCTAGTGTGCAGTAGACAGTTAATTATCGTCTGTATGCAGCATCTGTTTTGTGCGTGCGTGTGTGTGATACAGACACTGTTTTTGTGTGTGTGATTGTGCATCTGACAAAAGTTAGACATTCTTTCATACGTGGATATTGGTGTTATTTTTTGCAGCGAAAGGCCGCCACACACATTGACCTACGACCTTCAGGGTCCAACACAAACACTCTGCAGCCGCCTGCACCTCATTTTGGCACAGGACAGACGTCTGGAGGTGAGTGTGTGCATGTGTGAATGCTTAAGGAGCTCACTTGCTAATGACGCTGTAAAAACTAAGTATTATTCTTTATGGTGTTATTGCTATTGCAATGGTTGAATAACAATAAGCAGTTGAATGACAATTACTATTAAACACTCAAATATATACCAAACAAATTAAGACTACACGTTCTCTACTCTGTAAAATGCTTGCCATCTGTTTAAGACTTGTACTTTTGGGCTGTCTTTAAAGGAGTAGTTTCTTTAAATAGCATTTACACACCCTCATGTCACTTATACGGGGAAAATATGAGGTGGGAGGAAAATTATATTAAAATGCTTTTGTGTTGTTTAACAAAAGCTTTGAGTTTCCCTAAGAAACTTAGCATTTGCACAAGAAACTTAGCATTTGCCTGTTAACCTTGTATTCATTCGTTGCACTTTTGCGTTCCCACAAGAAACTTTTGCATTGATGTGTTAAACTTTTGTGTTCGCTCGCAAAACTTCTGCATTTTTCTTGATAAACTTCAGTGTTCGCTTGCTGTTTGCGTTTGGATTTCTTATGAAAAATGTTGCAGTCTTATGCAAAATGTTGTTACGATCTCGCACAAAGCATTTGCATTCCCCTGAGAAACTCAGCGTTTGCTCGTTATGCTTTTGTATTCCCCCAAAAACTTTTGTTTGCTTGCCAAACGTTTGTTTGCTAAGCTAGTTTGCTTGTTAAACTTTTGCATTCCCTAAGTAAACTTTTATTTGCTCTCTAAACTTTTGTGTTTACTTGCTAAACTTTCATTTTTGCTTGCTAAACTTTTGCGTTTACTAGTTAAACTTTCATTTTTGTTCATTAATCTTTCATTAATCTCGCTAAACATTTGTTTTTGTTCGCTAAACTTACATTCCTCTAATAAACTTGTTCTCTTAACTTTTGCATTTGCTAGCTACTTTTATTTTTGCTCTCTAAAGTTTTGCATTTGCTCACTAAACTTTTGTTTTTGATCATTAAACTTGTTTGCTTGCTACATTTTGCATTTCCTCTGAACTTTTGCGTTTACTTGCTAAACTTGTTTTTGTTTAATAAACTTCAGTTTTTTGCTAAACCTTCATTTTTGTTCATGAAACTTTAGCTTTTGTTTGCTAAACTTTTATTTTTGCTTGCTAAACTTTTTTTTTTTTTTTTTAAGTTTAACTTTAATTTTTGTTCACTGATCTTTGATTTTTGCTTGCTAAATGTTTGTTTTTACTCACTAGCTGACATTCCTCTAATAAACATTTTGCATTTACTTGCTGGACTTTTATTATTGCTTGCTAAACTTCGCTTTTGAGAATTAAACCTTTGCATGTACTCTCTAAACTTTTGTTCGCTACACTTTTGCACTTCCTACAAAAACACTTTTGTGTTTGCTTGCTTTTCTTTTGCTAAACTTTCATTTTTGTTTGTTAAACTTTTGCATTTTCTCACCAAGCTTTCATTTTTGTTCATTAAACTTTAATTTTCCTTGCTAAACTTTAGTTTTCGTTTACTAATGTTTAATTTTTACTTGCTAAATGTTTATTTTTGTTCACTAAACTTGCAATCCTCTAATAAACTTTTGTGTTTGCTCTTTAAACTTTTGCATTTGCTTGCTAAACTTTCATTTTCACTTGCTTAAGTTTTGTTTGCTCACTAAACTTTCCTTTTGATCATTAAACTTTTGTTTGCTTGCTAAACTTTTGTTCACTACACTTTGTTTGCTTGCTAAACTTTCATTTTTTTGTTTGTTAAACTTTAGTTTTTGTTCGCTAAACTGTTTCCTCGCTCAACTTTCGCGTTTGCTCACTAAACTTTTGTTCACTAATTTTTCATTTTTGCGTGCCAAACTTTTGTTTTTGCTCACTGAACATACATTCCTCTTATAAACCTTTGTTTGCTTGTTATTTGCGTGCTAAACTTTTTTGTTTGCTCGCTAAATGTTTGCATTTGTTAAACTTGTGTTTTCTGCGAAACGTTTGTGTTCCTCAAGAAACATTGTGATAAAATTTGAGAAGAAAATATATATTTCAATACATTTCAAAGCTTTTGCAAGTGAATACATAAGCTTTGAAATACAACCTTTTCCTCACGTCTCATTTTTGTATGTTCCAAACTTTTATGCTGTCTTTTTTTCTGTAAAAGACAAAAGCTGAAATTTTGAAGAATGTTCATGCTGCTCTATTCCATGCAAGTTCCAATTTCAAAAAACAACTTAAGCCCCATAAAAGTTGTCCAAATGTTCATTTTTGGGTGAACTATTTCAAAATATCTGCAGTCATAAATTTTGGAGCAAGAGTATTGGTCGATTGATAATGCAAAATTGGACACATTTGTTATGTCCCTATGCATTTGTCCCAGTTTGCCTCTGTGTCCCTCTCTGATCCTCCAGTCATCGCTCAGATATCCTTGCCTAACTTAGAACAATGTTTACTCAGTGTAACACGACTCTAGTTAGCATTACCAAGAGAATACCATTCCGACTCGGTTGCTTTCTACTTCAAAGGTGAATTCTGTTAGAAATGCTAAGAACAGACATATGAAGCCATTATATTGTAAAATGTTACAAAATTCTTGTTTTAATACAGTTGCATTCTCATAATACTGTTGAGTGCCATAAACATTGATGGAATTTATATTAAAGCCTCACACTCTCCTCATGTTTCAAAACAAACAGCAGAACGTCTCTCCTCATCTCCTTGCCCTTCTCGTCCCTCGCCAAGCTCCGTAGAGCTCAGCTGCCACCTCCACAGCCGTACTGCGCTCAGCACCTGTCAATTACGCTGCAGGAAATCGGTCTGTAGACACACACTAGCACACACCCAAATAACAGGGCGTGAGCTCGTCATATTTCTCATGTCAGGGTCTCACAGCGGGAGCGATGCGTTGACGTATTAAAATCTTGAAGGAGGGTCTGACCTCAGTGCTTTGGAGACGAAAGCTTCATCCTAAGTGCAAAATCATGTTGTGTGTTTTAGATGTCTCTTCCCTCTTTTAATAAACGCTTCTCACTGTTGGCACGAGCTTAGAAAGCTCTTAGCGAGGAGATGGCAACAGCTGAACGATGAACTCAGCCCTGTTACCCTAGAACATTTAGAGGGGTGACATTACTTCAGTTCATCAGATGTCAGCACTGCTCCAGTGTGCTTGGCTGTGTTTAAAATGGAAAAACTAGCATACAACTAACTTAGTACAACAATAAGATGTTTCGTGGACAGCGGACTTTAATGTACTAGGTTTAGAAACAGATCTGTAGTGTTCTTTGGCTTGAAACATGCTCATTCTGCTTGTATTTCATTGAACATTGGATGATTTAACCAGTGCATGGTTGTAGTTACTGGAAACTGGCTTGTTGTTTGAGTAAACACCTGACTTTCTCTTGGAGAAATGCTGTTAATGTGTATTGTCAACTCTAATGTCTTGGGTTTGGATGGAGAACAGCCCTGACTTCATCTTCTCCAGAGGGTCTTGTTGATTTAAAATGACGTCACAGGTTAGGCTTCGGGTCACAAACGCAAACACAGACTCAAGTGCCGAGCTGCCTGTGTGTGTATGTTTTAGGTGTGTCATTTACATGAGGAAATTGATTGGACTCGTGGTTCTGGCCTTATGTGTCTGTATGTTCCTCCAGCACACTTGTCAGTGCCTCACTGAGTGGGCGGTTTATTTAGTCCCAATGCCTTGGAAAACTTGAGACATGAAGTTCTCAGGAGAGAGTTGCTACTAAATATTAGAGCCGAGTTGAGTTCGTTTGAACCGAAACTTACAAGGTTCCAGTGCTCGGATTTTGCTTTGGACTTTGAAGAGCAACCCAAAGGTTAGTCTTGGTTGTATTTTTATACAGTTTTCAAGGATGGGAGGTTGTTCAGGTAACTACTGTGCAAGTGAGGTAAAATATTAATTTTTTGGAGTTTCTCCATTCATTTTGACAGAAGATGAGCATGCATGAGTGAAAGTAGCCATCACAAGATGTCCACACAGTGAACTACTTCACTAGAAATGGATGTTAGTTTAGTGGTCGACATGCTTATCTGAATAACAACAAATCCACTTTATTGGGATCGACGTCTGAAAGTAACTGTGTTGCGTTCTTGAGGTACAACTATGTACAATGTTACAAGTGTTTGCAGTGAGTTTGTGTACTTGCATACAGAATGTTTCTTGCCTTCGGCTCTGATATGGCTGACTTGGTTTTCTTGTCACCAAACACCACATGTAACACCAGGATATCTCTCTGGTATGGTGGCCGTTTGCCCAGCCGCCTGGCTCGTATCAGGAACCTGGAGTTGGATTTATCTCTTGGTCTGTGTGTGAGTGTGCGTTTGCCAGTGGACACATTTCAGCCAAGTGCAGTGCGTATACAGAAGAGAACAGATCTATGGGAGTGCATTTCACTTGTTGCACTTGCAAATATTGTTCTTATAATTCATTCAACATTCTTGCCAGGAACCATCTATGCAAGAGGACACGTGAAACAGACGTGAATGTTGGCCAACAAATTACAATTGCACAATCCCACTGTACGTACTAACATTTCTAAAGTGATAGTAAACTCCAGTCCTAAAGGGGACGATGGAGTTTCCTAAATGTCTGTCTAGGTGCAGAATTGGATACTGATTGAGTAGCTGCTACATTTGCACCTTTAAAAGCATGTTCTATTGGTATGAATGAAATTCGGACATACTGCATCCGCCATGTTGTCATTAGTTAGAGATTTGCGAAAAACTATGATATTTTAAAAATGTTGATATAAAATACTATTGCAAATGACAGCATTTTCAAGGCTGCAACGATTCTTCTATTCTATTCGAGTATTCTAAATATTAAACCCATTTAAAAAACATAATGCAGCATAAAGCTATTAAGAATTCACAAATGCTACGATTTAGTTAAATAAATATATGCGATGCGGGTTTAATATATGTGCTTTATTTACATGTGTGTAGGTTATGTATGTGCATGTCAGAGCGGCTCTGTTCACAGTAAATGCTGCTAACGTTACACAAACAGTTATCATTTACATGTGTGGAGTATCTTAAACTCCATCTCTGCATGTTATTGTCAGTTTGGGTTTATTGTAACGTTCATCTGGGAATGCAACATGCACTATTTCATCAGATTTGTAAGGTAAATCATTTGTAAACCTACACAAACACTGGAGTATAGATCAATATCTTTCTCAATATGCTAACTGCTCATTGCAATTTCAAAATAAAAGTTTGAACCCTCACTCTGAGTTTACACGTTTTGATGTTTACATATAGAAGAAATGACAGTGGCTGTAGCTTTTGTATCATAAAGAAATGGCAGAATGTTAAAGATTACGTGGTAATTTGAATTAAGTGTTGTTGAGTCAATATTAAACACAGATTAGATTGCACAGTAAAGTGTAAAAACAATCGTCAGTCCATTGGCGCCCTCTGCAGTCATTTGTTATAATGCCGAATGTACCATATGTACAACCATATGATTACTTGCTTTTGAACTAATTATTATTATTGGCTCATTGCTATTATATATGTATTTTAAGTCACTTTAAAATCTATTGTTCACTTAGGTCTATTTTTATTATTATATATATATATGATTACTCGATTCATCATCAGAATAATCAACAGATTACTACCAAAATAATTGTTAGTGACAGACCTAATTTCCATGTTGTTATGTGATGTTATGCAACTAAACAACTTTTTTTCTTTTCGCGATAAGTCCGATGTTGGTAGGTTTATGCACATCACAGCGAACGTAATGTTTTGCCATGATTTTATTTTTTATAAATCAAGGAATCACAATTTTGAATACATATATTACGAAACGTTACAATTAGACAGAGTGGCAGCGATCAGCTCCGGCGGCTGTGTCGGAGCTTTTATGAGCCGCAGACATTTGCAAAAATGCAAAAATACTGTTTCCATTGCAGTTTTATGAAATATTCATTTTTCAGATTGCCTGAAAAACCACCTCATGTGAGCGTGAAAACATTTTTCAATTTATAGGATTTTTTGCGAAATTGACGTTTCAATTGGGTGTATCTTCTATTCGCAATTTCAATTTGCGCAATTTGAACGGTAATGGAAACACAGCTAGTCACGTGGCCATCACTTGTGTTGCTTTACTGCCATTCGTAACTCCGCCTTCGTAAGTAAAATGTCCATCAAATGTACACTTCAAAATGTTGCCGAAAATAGTAGGCCATAGTCTTATCTCTCTGCTGTTCACATTCAGAACAATGTGCAAAAATTGTACCTTTATGGGTGTGACACCTTGTCACTGGGCAGTACCCTCAAAGTGACACCTTTGTACCTTCTTAACCCCTAAAATTTTCATTATAGTACCATAACATTGTATTTACATTACATGTACATTTAGTGATTTAGCAGACACTTTTATACAAAGCGACTTACAAGTGAGGACAATAGAAGCATATTACAACCTTAATGGTACATATTACTACTTTAGGGTGCTAGACTGCCTCAGTGACAAACTGTTTTACCCCTGAAGGTCCAATTTTTGCATTTATTTTTTTTGTGTTCATATACTGTGAATTCAGACGTACTGCTTTCTTCACATTCTGTTTTTCACCTATTGTACAGTAGGAAAGTAGGAATCTATAAAAATAACTTTTTATAACTTGTTTAACAATATTCTGAATAAATGTTTGCTCCGACATGACATTAGTTGTCCTGAAAGAGAAAATTGAGCATAGAAAACAATTTTTGCTAAGGTGCTCTATAGCGCCCCCTAGGCTATGCCGAGAATGCAACTCTCCTTGAAATCAAGCTCGCATATAAGTATTTATGTACATGCCTATACTATGTTTCAGGCCAGAGAGAGAGCGTGTAAGAAGAGATCTGTAAGTGTTCTGTTCTGGAAGAAGGATTTTTCATAATCACAAAGCATTTTTTTTATTTTTAAGAACCCAACGCATAACAGTGTGGCACACTGGTGTTTGTGAGAGAGCGAGCGAGTGTGTTTCTTTCACAGTCATCTCTGTGGTATCCTGTTTCAAGCTTGCCACTCATAATGAAGGGAATCCTTAGTGAGGCATAACTTCTCTGGAAGCAAGCCTTATAAAGCTGTATGCTTGTTAGCAGTGCGACAGAGAGAGAGAGTGAGACAGGGAATAGAACAAGCAAGTCACAAACAGACCTCTATGGAGAAAAGTCAGCTGCTCAGTCTGCGCTTGGATTTCTCTAACACGGGCACTTTAGAATTGGTGAGCCCAAGAACTTTCTTTCTGCATTTCTGCATTTTATTCTCCCTCCCTTTTCCAGTCAGAAAACAAAAACAGATCTGTTTCAGGCACTGGACAGTAGTAGCGTGGGCGGTTTTGTGTTATCTGGTCTAGATAGAACTCCACAGTTCGTCTGTAACTCTCTCACTCTCTGCTCTGTTCTTTTGACAGAGAGCTCGTCGCACGGTCAGGATATAAGCGCTGCTGTTCCTGAGCAGTTCACTGGTCTGCTTCACGGTTCCTCGCCGGTGGTCGACTGTCGGGAGGAAGCGTTCAGGCTGCCGTCCTCTGGAGTGAAGTCTGCCGAGGCTTCCAACACTTCGACATCTGCGAGCTCCGCCCCCCCTCCCCATCCCAAAACGTCGGTCGCCATGGAAACCATTCTCCAGGACACTGACCCCAAAGCTATCTACGCCACGGTCCACAAAGAGCCACGGGATTCGCCAAAACACAGCTCGCCGGCCCGCGATTCTCCGCTGACGAGAAGGATGCCTCCACCGGGCGATCTCAAGCTAGCGCGTAGCCTTTCGAAGTCCGACTCCGACTTGCTGGTGTCCCCGCCAGGTGAGGAAGAGACGGGGTTGGGCGGCCGAAGTGAGTCGGTGTCCAACTGTAGCACGACCAAGAGAAGACTGGAAAAATCACCTTCGTTCACATCAGAATGGGACGAGGTAAGAGCTCCCCCTTGTGGCCTGGATGTACTATCCTTACACAAATGAATCGGAATTTCAAACACCAAAAATGTTTAAATTTCATTGATAGCTTTAATTGTGTATTCTTTACCATGGGGGTGTCAACCGGTTGAGATTTCGGACTGTCGTGTCTATCGCAGTTACACGCTTACATGACATGGCTGTGCTTTCGAAAACATATTGTCTGCATGCATTTATAAGCATTGCAGTTTAAAAACAAGTGATTTTAAGCAGCAAAAGGGGAACTCATTTTGATATATGTTCATGCTGTCTGCAGTTATTAGGTTAATTTAGGTCTTAAGTGAAAGCAAGCAGCTGAGAAAACACGTGTGTAACAGTATATTGGATCCGGGCAGGTCTTAAAGTGACAGCAGTCTAATATTTCTGCTGTCTGTCATTCATGTTAATCAAACAACAAAAGAGAGAAAATCTCTTAACTAAATCACTTTTGTAGCTTAAGAATGAAATATATATTTAGTTTACACAGTGTAGAATATGGATTTTTTATGCAATTCTATAGAACGTTTGTAGCATTTCATATTTCTTTCTTTTTTTTTTTTTAAGTTTTTTATTTAGGGTAGTATTAGGTTTTGTGATACTGACACTGGTGAAAGGAATTATTACATTTCTATGGTATCAAAATTTTTGATATCATAAAGACTTTACTTAAAGCAAAAATAACTATATTGTGATATATATTGGTACCATGGTAAAAAAAAAAAATTACTGGTCTACTCGAGTTGGTGACATAAGATTTTGGTCACATCGCCCACTCCTAGTTTAGCACATTGCTACGGTTAGCGTACTTGAGAGTTTACATTAGACTAAAATCAGTTTGAGGTTTATTTAAAGATTATTATTATTCATAGTTCATTATTCATAAAGATCATAGTTTTAGGAACATTTGTTTTAAAAAATGTCAGTATAACATTTGAGAAATTTTTTTGGTTCACGGCTGTTATTAAATGAATATTCTATTCTAGTCTTAGAAATTTGTTTATATTTATTTATATAGGTATATATTTATATTCATATAAATTCATATAAATTATATTATATATAAATATTTTTAATATATAACATATTTTTCTTAAATATATACATGCATGTGTGTGTATTTTTATATACATAATAAATATATATACAGCATATGTATTATGTAAACAAAAACTTTTATTTTAGTGTAATTAATCGCGATTAATGGTTTGACAGCACTATTTATTTTATTTCATTTCATTTTATTTTATTATTTTATTTTTTATTTTGGCTGCATCTCTGAAAGTATATCTTTAATTTATCTTTAATTTAATTCCAAGTGATCAAAACTATGTAAATCACAGAATCTGTTAGTAATGGCACAGATAACTGTTAGTAGCTGGAGTCCACTGGGAAAATTTATGAGATGCAGGGAATGAATGGTAAATGGTGACCTTTTCAGTCTGTCATTTCTCATTGTGCAGTGACTTAAAGGGAAATGTTCATGCAAAAGTGGGTTCATACAAGCATCCTCTTTTTCAGTTTAACATCTGACATTGTCAGATAATTTTTCTGGAATTTGAAACAGGAATTCTTTCCCTGGACCACACAGTTTTACATCTCTGGGGGTGTTCAAGGAATGCCCTGGCTTCAGTACACCTCGTCTTTGGTATTAACGTTATTTCCAGGTTTTTAAAAATGTTGTGACAGTGTTGCATTATTAAAGCCTGTAAACCAGGTAAATTTCACACAGTGTCCACGCATGGATGCTTCCAAGAAAGGAGGTGTTGTACATTACTTGTTTACATGGGGCTGAGCAGATAGCTTGCCAGACCATTGTCTTGAATCTGCCGAAGAACATAAACTAGTCTCCTTCCCGTTGTCTGCATATGTTCATGATGTCAGATGATGAAAAATGTCCAGAAACAGTCTAAACAAAAGCCATCTGCTACGTTTGTACCACCAAGTGCATGACAAGCCTCATATGCTTAGAGCAGTAGTCCCACCACAAAAATTGATAACACACTAAAAAAGCAGGAGAATGTGCTTTATGTAAACCTTCTGAACGCTTTTTAACGCTAAATGCAGTTTATACTGTTGATTAAGCTTAACTCGGCATGGAACATTCCTTTTAAAGATTACATATGGACATTTCTTTGAGAAGAACGTGGCAGGAAACATCTGTAATCCAAACTGAATTAAGCTTCCCATATTACCATAGCTTTGGCTTCAGTCTGAAGATCTAGACACTGGATACAAACATAGAGGGGCTCATCCATTACACCTGGTCTTACACTCTTACAGGCGAGACGGTCGCTGGTAATGGAAGACTGTTGCCTGACAGACTCAAGTGCGCAGATGAAGAGCTGAGAAGTATCAGAGGCTCAAGTGGCATTTTTGTTTTTGTTTTGTAGCCTGTTGGACACGTCTGATTCTATTCTAACACACAAAATAGACCAGGGTTAGGTACGTTTGGTCCTAGATAGCCGTTGTCCTGCAGAGTTTAGCTCTAACCCAAATCAAACACACCTGAACAAGCTAAACGAGGTTTTCAGGATTACTATCTACCCTTTTCTTCCCGAGAGAGCGGGCGCAGCCATTTGTAAATGTTATGGGTTTGGCCTCCGGTCTCATCTGCGTCTAGCTATTTTCAGCTGTACAAAACAGCTTGTTTTGCTGCTTGATGTTGCAAATTGGTGTGTCTTACCATATTATTTTAATGTATTACCTTAATTATGAGCTCACTTTTACTGTTTACTGCACATTGTTATTCTTCTCGTTATTTCCCTATATCAGATAATGAACCAGAAGTCTTACTTCCACGTTGAAGAACAAGGTGAATAGGCAGGTTTTTATTGATTTATTAATTTATTCAAGGGTTGAAGCTAAGCTCTGCAGGACAGCGGCTCTCTACCCCTTACAAATAGAGTTGAAACCCATTGAATGTCTGCATTTGGGTCATTCCACAGAAATGTCCCATTTTGGTATGGGAAGATGGCTTAAAATGTATTTCTTTTACTAACATTTAAACTTAGACCACATTATTACCTTTTGACTTTATGAATACACATAAATAACAGCTTATGATTTTTTTATTTTTGTGTGTGCATTTATATGACCATAAGGAAGGCAACACCAGTGACAGTAACACCAATGACAATTTTCATGAAAAATGCATTGTACTAAATGCCTGCTGCAAGGTATCAAACCACTTGTTCTCAATCATGGTTTACTCACTAAATGAAGTAGTTTAATCCATTTGTATTGTAGTTTTTTACAATTCCCTAACAATAAAGCAGGTCATACCAGTGAGTTCAGCTAAAAGCATATAAAATCATGAGAAAAGTTTATTAAGAAAATTTGTGATAACTGAAAAGGGACAGCAGACTTAACATGGGCCTTTCTTTATAGATCTTTAGGAAATAAGAAGAAATTCAAGTGATGTCATCAGTGTGATTTTTATTTCAGAATAAACATTTTTGTTAAACGGTAGCAGCAGAGACACCCCAGGGGACCACTACTTTCATTATATATTTTATTATATTTATTCAGCCTTTTTATTTATTTATTTTTTATGCCATTTATGTCATATGTGACCCTGGACCACAAAACCAGTCATAAGTAGCACGTATACATTGTATGGGTCAAAATTATCGATTTTTCTTTTATGCCAAAAATCGTTAGGATATTAAGTAAACATCATGTTCCATGAAAATATTTTGTAAATTTCTTACTGTAAATGTATCAAAGCTTAATTTTTGATTAGCAATGTGCATTGCTAAGAAGTTAATTTGGACAGCTTTTAAGGCAGTTTTCTCAATATTTTGATTTTTTTTTTTTTTTTTTTTTTTTTGCACCATCAGATTCCAGATTTTCAAATAGTTGTCGCAAAATATTCTCGCCTTGGCCAAATATTGTCCTATCCTAACAAACCATACATCAAAAGTTTATTTATTTAGGTAATGATAAATCTCAATTTTAATAAATTGACCCTTATGACTGGTTTTGTGGTCCAGGGTCACATATATTTGATAGTTATAAATACATTATTGTATTTTAAATGGTAGAAAAAAGTTGTTGTCAGTTTTTGACCTCAGAAAAAATAACTTTACCTCTATACATGGCTGTGGGGTCGAGCGGTTTTGTGGTGCTTGGAATTCAATATAATTAATTAAAGGGGTCATCGGACACAAAATTCACTTTTACATGTTGTTTGAACATTAACGTGTGTTGGCAGTGTGTGCACACAACCATCCTATTATGATAAAAATCTACCCAGTGGTTTTTATTTAATCCGTAAAAATAATTTACCCTTTTTCGAATCAAGCCATTCTCAGCATCTTGTCTGTGTGGCATCACACCAGCAGGAGCCGCTCCCACGATAGTTGATTGACATGAGCATGACCCGCCTTAAATCAGCTGAAACAGTCCAGTAACCTCCATGTTTTGATGCCAGAGCAGGGATGTAAGTTAGACAAGAATATCTCCGATTGAGCAATTGAGGTGTTGTATTGCTGGATGTAATAATGAACATAGTGGTCGTCATTTACTCCCGACATCTGAGCCGCTGAAGATGCAGTGGATTATGTTTGTTTGTGAAGGGAATGTGCCTCCCGATCTACATATATCCGTCTATGTTTGCGCGAATCATTCGTGATCCAGCTTCACCTACAGAAGAAATTAGGTTTGTTTATGAATCTTTGCAATCGCCTTTACTAATAATGTGCTAGTTAGCAAGTTTCGAGGCTAAATGTGGCTAAAGTAAACAGGCTCGTCACTCCACAGAGAGAAGAGAGGGGCGGGGCGAACAGAGCTCATTTGCATTTAAAGCAACATTGACCAGAACAGAATGATTTTTGCAGAGCTGATTTTGGCAAGGTAAAAAAAGGTGTTTTTTACACTACCATTGGGAAATTGTAACCAAAGCATGTTATAGACTTTTCATTAAGACCCTAAAGATCATATCAGCTTGTGGAAATGGGCATCCAATGACCCCTTTAAAAAATGGATATTGCCACATTGATGGTTCAAGAAGGTGTAATTGTTTAAATAACATGCTGTTTCATTTTAAAATATAAAGAAATTGCAACTCTAAAGTGTTTTTCAAGTGTAATATTTCTGTAAAGGCTAGGAACAGAAAAACCTGACATTTCCACAGAATGACCCATTTGGGATAATCTGTTGAAATGATTCATTTGCAGACTCATTGAGATTTAGCTGATATTAGTTGACCCCTATGTTTTAAAGGGGTCATCAGATGCCCATTTTCCACAAGTTGATATGATTCTTTAGGGTCTTAATGAAAAGTCTATAATATACTTTGGTTAAAAATTCTCAATGGTAGTGTAAAACAACACCCTTTTTACCTTGTCAAAATCAGCTCTGCAAAAATCATCCCATTCCAGTTGAGGCTGCTTTAAATGCAAATGAGCTCTGTTCGCCCCGCCCCTCTCTTCTCTCTGTGGAGTGACGAGCCTGTTTACTTTAGCCATGTTCAGCTGCTAAACTTGCTAACTAGCATATTATTAAGAAAGGCGATCATAAAGATTCATTAAAAAACCCTTATACTCACTTCTGCTGTAGGTGAAGCTGGATCACAAATGATTTGTGTGAACATAGACGGATATATGTAGATCGGGAGGCGCATTCCCTTCAAAAACAAACGTAATCCACTGCATCTTCAGCGGCTCAGATGTCGGGAGTAAATGACGACCACTATGTTCATTATTACATCCAACAACAGAACACCTCAGTTGCTCAATTCTTGTCTAAATGACATCCCTGCTCCGACATCAAAACATGGAGGTTGGACTGTTACAACTGATCGGAAATAAGACGCTCATGTCAGTCAACTATCGTGGGAGCGGCCTCTGTGGGTGTGACGCCACACCGACAGGCAACTGAGAACGGCTCGATTTGAAAAAGCAGATATTATTTTTACAGATTAATTAAAAACCACTGCATGGATTTTTAGATTATATTATAGGGTAGATTTGTACATACACTGCCAACACACATTAATGTTCAAACCACATGAAAAAGTGAACTTATCATCCAGTGACCCCTTTAAATAAGTTTCACCTGTTTTTGGATTTGGATTGTGTCTGCGTTTTTCTTTTTTCTTCTTTTTTTGTCTTTTTCGTGACCTTATCACCATGCGGATAACTTTACTCAGTGGGTCAGGAGACATGTCCTCTAACAATAACAGTTTAGTCTGGAAATAGTATGTTGTAGCAGCACCTGTGGCGTTTCTGCTTTCTGTTTGGAGACATTCGATGTGAAATGACGAGAGGTCAGGGAGCAGAGAAAACTCACCTGCTGATAACAGTTTTATTTTCTTCATTTTCTCACCTGTTCTGTGTCTGTTGACTGTTTTTCCATTTTCTTATCTCTCTTTCAGTTTTCTGCTGCCTTTCTGTCTCTCACACATGTTCAGTGTGTTTCTGTTGCTCATGAGCCAAACATTTGAGATTTTTCCATAAAAAACACACAGTCTCTGTTCCTTTCATACTCTGTGCACATGTTTGTTACTCTCTCCTGCCCTCTGCTGGAAATATCTATCTGTCTATCTATCTGTCTATCTATCTATCTATCTATCTGTTAGTCTCTACAGTATCAACATATTTCAGCATATTATTAAGAATCGGGAGCTTGTGAAGAAACAGAAGTGCCGTTTTCTGATGTCAGTTGTTGTTTTTCTTGTGAAGGTAAACTTTAGCAGGTGTGATTGAAGGTCCTTCAGCTTGTGAAGGCCTCAGGATGAGTCTGGTGTGTACGTGTGAGACAGCCGCAGCGGTTCATGTGCAGAGTTGTTTGTTTGCCGCTTCAGTGAGTTGCAGCAGCAAACGAAACTCCCCGAGTGAATCATGAAGCTTAATTCACTTTGCTCCCAGTGGAGCTGTGTTTTTAATGAACAGGCTTTTAGTGACGAGCCTCAGCGATTGCTTGATTTATGGGAAATGATAGAACCAAATGAACAGAGTAGTAATAAATTCACTTTCTTAATGCATTGGGGATTTAAAGTCTGAGTCCACATTAAAAATCTTGGATTCAAAGTTTAAAATTTAAACCTGAAAACAGATTATGCTGTGTAACATGATCATATGCATATGAATGAACATGATATGAAATTTCCTTTTTTAAAATGTATTTATTTGTTCATTCATTCATTTGTTCGTTTATTTTTAATTGAGATTGAAACTCAAAACTTTATTTATTTATGAAAAATCCCAAATTGTTTCTTCCATGTGTTAATATTAATAGTAAACCTTTATTCTGCATCATCACCTTGTTTGCCTAAAATTAAAATTGGTCATTTTAATTTTAATTTTCATTAAGGTAAAAATGCTCATTTCATTGCTGCTGTTTTTTTTTTTTTTTTTTTTTTTTTTTTGATAACACATAAAATGAAAACAGACAACAGAGAATTTCTGTAAAAAAATTCATAGAGCCCTAATATTGTAAAAAATGTTATTTATAAAAATAAATAACTAAATCAATAGGGTTTTAAAATTTTGATTGATTAGACATGATTTTTGATTATTAAATTTAATTAAACCAATAAAACGATTTAATAGAAAAATTAAAATGAGAAAGCTATATATATATATATATATATATATATATATATATATATATATATATATATATATATATATAATATAAATATAAATATATATATATATTTTTTTTTTATATATTTTTTTTTCCCATTTTGTGTAACATGATCATATGCGTATGACTTTATTTATTTATTTATTGTAATTGAGAATAAAACTCAAAACTTAATTTATGTAAAATCCCAAATTGTTTCTTCCATGTGTTAATATTAACAGTAAACCTTTTTTGTGCATCATCACCTTGTTTGCCCGAAATTAAAATTTCAAATTTTTATTAAATTAGTAATGTCATTTCATTGCTGCTGTTTTTTGATAACACACAAAATTAAAACAGACAACTAAAAATTTCTGTAAAAAAAAAAAAATCATAGAGCCCTAATATTTTTAAAAATGTTGTGTATATATATATATATATATATATATATATATATATACATATATACATATATACATATGTGTATGTGTATATATATATGTATGTATATGTGTATATGTATATGTATATGTATATATATATCCCCATTCTTTTATTATATATTCAAAATAAAAGGTTGCAAATTGTTAATGACCGAAAACAAACTTTTATAAATGTGTCACTGAATATCTAATTTAACTCAGAAATGCGTCAAATATCAGATGTAAACTGATTGGTAATATGTTTCGTAGACGTTAAATCAACATGAAAAGCATCTTCCCTGGCGTCTGTCTGTCGCAGCAGAATTTGTATCCATATGTTGTCTCTGTGTTTGGACAGTCTGTCCTGCAGTCCCTAATGTCCAAACAGCAGTCTGTCATCATTTCTGTTGTCTGTTTTCTGTCTGTTTCTCTCTTTCTCCTCCCCCAGCGGTCACGGCTGGCTGGTCCGGGACACTTCGCTGCCCTGAGTGACAGCGTGTGGGTGCAGGAACGCACAACACCCATCACTTTCTCTCTGTCTCTGTGTGTGTGTGTGTGTGTGTGTGTTCTTTCTTGTCGCACACACACAATCTCACACAAAGTCTAATTTTTCATACAAAGGAGATTTTGACTTGCATGAGGGTCTGTATGGCAGGGGGTTGGGAAGACGAAGCCAGCTCATGCTAATACAGGCCGTCCCAGGATTAGACTGAACGTGACAGTGTGGGAAGCTCTCTGTATGGGCCAGCAAATTTGGGAAGGGGAGGTTTGCACTAGATGCAGAGATGCAGTCAGCCCGCGGGAGTTAAACGAGTGAGACGCGTCTCCTCCGTCCCCGTCCGTACGTCTATGCATTCGTCCATCCGTCGTCCCGTTCCGGCCCAATGGCTGCCACACGACCAGCGTTTGTGAGTGTGATTTGTTTTCTACCTATCAGCTGCTTTGGACGCATGACAGCATTGTTTTTTTAAAACAGTTGTCATGGATTTAACGCTGACAGCCAGAAATTCTCAATGGTGCATGACTTGGGAGGATCCAAGAATATGTTTAGCTGTGAAGAGATTAATGTATTTTCTAGAAAACGTAGGAAGAATGATGTCATTGGCGTCTTGACAAATATTTTCTGGTTTAGCAGTTGTTTTGGTCGATTGGTTTTTCCTGGAAGAGTTTACTCAAAAGTTGATGCTAATTTTAAATTCTTTAAAAATCTCAAGTTGTTTATTTTATTTAGTTTTTTTATTATTTTATTTTATTTTATTTTACTTTACTTTTACTAATTGCATGATAATTATTGATTTTTTTTTTTTTTTTTTTTTTTTTTTTTTTTTTTGGGTCACTGTTTGCTATGATTTAGATTTTCCCTGAGCATTTTTTAAGACTTTAAAGGGGTCATCGGATGCTAAGTTCACTTTTTCATGTTGTTTGAACATTAATGTGTGTTGGCAGTGTATGTACAAATCTACCCTATAATGATAAAAATCCATGCAGTGGTTTTTAATTAATCTGTAAAAATAATATCCCCTTTTTCAAATCGAGCCGTTCTCAGATGCCTGTCGTTGTGGTGTCACACCCACAGTGTTGCTGGATGTGACTGACATGAACCTCAGATCGGCTGTAACAGTCCATTAACTTTCCTTGTTTTGATGCCGAAGCAGGGATGTAAGTTAGACAAGAATATCTCCAATTGAGTGATTGAGGTGTTGTGTTGCTGGATGTAATAATGAACATAGTGGTTGTCATTTACTCCCGACATCTGAGCCGCTCCTGACATCTAAGCATTTTTTTTATGAATCTTTGCAATCGCCTTTCCTTATAATGTGGTAGTTAGGAAGTTTAGCGGCTAAATGCAGCTAAAGTAAACAGGCTCGTCACTCCACAGAGAGAAGAGAGGGGCGGGGCGAGCAGAGCTCATTTGCATTTAAAGGAACAACCCCTTAGAATGAGATGATTTTTGCAGAGCTGATTTTGACAAGGTAAAAAGGGTGTTGTTTTACACAACCATTGAGAATTTTTAATCAAAGTATATTATAGACTTTTCATTAAGACCCTAAAGAATCATATTAACTTGTGGAAAATGGGCATACGATGACCCCTTCAACACCAATGTCACACAGTTCTGCGCTTAGCATGTTAAGAAAGCTTTTGATAATTAATGATTATTTCTGACAAAACACAGTGTTTGGTGATTTTATTTGATTTTATTTGGTGTTTGGAACATTTTACAGACTATAAGAGCAGATTTAACTTGACATTTTATTTTTTTTTTATTTTTTGTTGTTCATGAAGAGGGTTTTTTTTTGGTCTGTCATATATGTATGCCTGTTTCCGCTACTGAATAAAAAACTTAAAAAGGCAGTTACAACTTTTTGAGAATTGCAAGATATAAACTCAGAATTCTGACTTTTTTCCTCAGAATTGCAAGTTTGTATCTCAAAATTGTGACTTTATAACATGCATTTGCAAGGTAAGTCAGAACTGTGAGATACAAACTCGCAACTCTGAGAACATAAATCTTTTTTTCCCCCTCAAAACAGGGCTTACGAGTTTCTATCTCAAAATTCTGAGAAATAAGTCAGAATTGCATGAAAAAAGGTCAGAATTATGAGATCTAAACTTGAAATTGGAAGAAAAGTCAGAATTGGGAAATTAAAACTTGTGTTTGCAAGAAAAAAAAAATTGTGAGTTTTTATCACATAATTCTGAGAAAATTATGTTTTAATTCAGTGGAGGAAACAGACCTCCATAGTCATCATTTAAATCTCCAAACTTTAAAACAAACAAAAACATGATAAACTAATATGACTTTAACAATTAGCATACAAATATAATTTAAATTAAATTTTCTTTTTGTTGTGCCCAATTAGTTTTTTTCTCAAATGATTGATTTTTATATCCTTAAACTTTATACAATTTGTAAGTCAAATATCACATATTTGTAAACTTGCTACAAATTGTATGACCAATTTCACATGCTTTAACAATTAGCATACAAAATTAGATATTAGATATGAAGTTAGATATTCCATAAATTGTGCCAAAACTTTTTTTGTCAATGTTTGCTACAATTTTGGTATCTTTGAACTTGTTGAAGCTCATGAGATGAATATGACATACAGTACTTTGAAGATTACCATGCAAAAACAGCTTTCATAAATAAGGATTTTTTTTCGTGTTGACTGAACACTTTTCTGCTATTATTTGCAATGATTTAAATTTGTATTTCTAAACTTGCTACAATTTATAAACCAATTTTGCATACTTCTAAGATTGTCATATGAAATACATATTCTACACTTTTTTTTTATTACTCTTTTAATATATTTATGTAAACTTTAAAAAGTTTTAACAATATAGAATACGACTTTTGTAAGATTTGCCTCTTCTTTTATTTCGCCAAAACACATTCACCAATGCTTTCTACGATTTTAATCTTCCTGAACTGACCAATTTGGCTCGTATAAGTGATCAGCACACGAAAAAGTCATCCGTAAACAAGATTTCCGCTTTGTTGTGCCAGAACACATTTTGTCAGTGTTTGTGATGTAACATTGTTTACAGAGAAAGGCCTTTCTGCACTGAACCCGATCTGAATGGCTCTGCTTGCTCTGGGTGGACTGGCACCTGTCTTGGCAGGATTTTGGACTTGTTGAATGGATGGCAGCTTGGCTCTTTTGTGACTGGTTCTTGCCACTCGGTCTTAGTCCTCTTGCCCTTTTGTTCGCCCATGCCAGCCATGCCAGATGCCTGGGGTCTTTGTAGTGGCACAGCAGTTATCTGTTCTGAAGAGGGCCACAAACGCACAATCCTCCCCGTATGCACCCCACGGCTCAGCTATACTTCAGCTGTCGACCTGTGACTCCGCCGCGGCCTTTGACTCCACTATTGTTTGAGCTGTTTACCATGAAGAGGCCCTTACCGGCCATTCACAATGAATCGCTCTCACTCGCTCTCTGCATTATCTCAAGAAACTGACTACAGGCCCTGAGAATCAATAACATTGTTTTGTTGAGTGTGTGTTTATGTGTGTGTGTTTTGAGCCTGTGGGGATCACAGGCCGGACTCTCAGGTTTGGTTTATCTTCTCTACTGAGGTGCATTAATGCTGGCTGCTGATGGGAATCTGAATTGTGTTTTCAGTACCGTTTTCATTGGTTGAGAGTGACCCGCTCAAGGTTGTGTGTGTGTTTAGATTCTGTCCTCTCAGAGGCTGAGCAAAATCTATGCATTGTCTCAATTATGTATTTCCTGTTACTCCTTGTTGGTTTGAAAGTGGGTCATGAGAATTTTATAGGATAACCACATGAGCCAGTTCTTCATGCATGTCAATGAGTTGAATCTAATGTGGCAGACTGAAGATCAAACAAGACATTTCATTAACATTTCATAGACTAAACTCATATTCTTCAACCAGTGTCTGTCACCTCAGATTCTCTAAACAGCGCTGTTGATGACTACAGGCAGGCCATCAAACTGACGTTACAATAAATAGTCACGTTTCTAATAATGAAACCCTAATTAGTGTTTTAACTAGGTGAAATATAATACAATTTATGTCAGTCTGCGTTTGTTGCTCATTTGGGTTTTTCCTGTCACAGGCGAAAACTGTTCATGCACAACAATCAGAAATAGAAATTTTTAAAAAAAATGTTTTGTTTGGTAATTTGAGTTTATATCTTGCAATTTAGACTTTATAACATGCAATTGTGAGTTATACAAGTTCATAGAATTGTGAGATACAATCTCTCTGTCAAAATTGCAAGTGTATATCACACAATTCTGACTTATAACATGCAGTTGTGAGTTTATATCTCGCAATTCTGAGAAAAAATGTCAAACTTGCAGGTGTATATCACACAATTCTGACTATAGCTTGCAACTGTAAATTTTTAGATCGCAATTCTGAGAAAAAAGTCAGACTTTTGAGCGGGCAGATGAAACACAATAAATGCGGTCATTCTTTTCAGAGGTCCTTTCCTGTCATTCTGACCTGCAAGACATTCCAAAAAAGGTTGGGACAGGAGCAATTTAGGGCTAGTAATCTGGTAAATTGGTTAAATAATGATGTGATTTCAAACAGGTCATGTCAACAGGTGATTGTAATTATGATTTGGTACAAAAGCAGCATCCAAAAAAAGGTCTAGCCCTTTAGGAGCAAAGATGGGCCGAGGTTTGCCAGTTTGCCAACAAATACGTAAGAAAATTATTGAAATGTTTAAAAACAATGTTCATCAAAGAAAGATAGGAAGACATTTGGATATTTCACCTTCAACAGTGCATAACATAATCAAAAGATTCAAGGAATCTGGAGGAATTTCAGTGCGTAAAGGACAAGGGCGCAAGCCTAAGCTGAACAACCGTGATCTCCGATCCCTCAGGCGGCACTGCATCAAGAATCGTCATTCATCTATACGCGATATCACCACATGGGCTCAGGACTACTTTGGCAAACCTTTGTCAAGTACCACAATACATAGTTACATCCACAAATGCCAGTTAAAACTGTACTGTGCCAAAAGGAAGCCCTATGTTAACAGTGTCCAGAAGCGGCGTCGACTTCTCTGGGCTCGGAGGCATCTGGGGTGGACCATCACACAGTGGAAACGTGTGCTGTGGTCAGATGAATCAGTATTTCAGGTATTTTTTGGGAGAAATGGACGCCGTGTGGTAAATTAATGCTGAAAAGTACATAGAGATTTTGGAGCACAATATGCTGCCTTCAAGAAGACATCTTTTCCAGGGACGCCGATGCATATTTCAACAAGACGATGCAAAACCACATTCTACACACATTACAAAGTCCTGGCTGCGGAGGAAGAGGATACAGGTACTTGACTGGCCTGCCTGCAGCCCCAACCTGTCTCCAATAGAGAATGTGTGGTGCATTTTGAAGCGCAAAATGCGACAACGAAGACCCCGTAGTGTTGCCCAGACTTGTTTGCAGGAAGAATGGGACAAAATTACACCTGAAACACTTCATCACTTGGTGTCTTCAGTCCCTAAACGTCTTTTAAGTGTTGTGAAAAGGAATGGCAACATTACAAAGTGGTAAATGCTTTACTCTTCCAACTTTTTTTGAATGTGTTGCAAGAACCAAAATTGGCATATGTGTTTATTTTGAGAAAAAAAAATAAAAAATCGTGAGGAACACATTAAATAATGTGCTGTTGTGTTGTCTGCTGAAATACAAGTCAAAGTAAATTTAGAAATCACTACTTTCTTTTTTTTATTTGCGTTTTCCATACTGTCCCAACTTTTTCTGATTTGGGGTGATGAATTTGTTTTATGGTTTATTCAAAATGCGCATAAAAACAGGGTGATGGAAACATAGAATAGCCCCTCTACGAATACACTGGTTGATTACTATCATGCTCTAGCTAGAACATAATGGCTGCACAAATGGATTTTTAAATGCCAGTGACTTTTTAAATATTTTTTTAATATGTTATTGTAATTTCAGGGATGAAAAAAATAATAATATAGACAACGCTGAAATGTAGGACACTGCATTTGTCTTGTAGGAAGTGGGACAAAACTCTCAATTTCAGAACTGTTCTGCAAAATGTGAGACAGGTGGTCACCCTATGCCTGCCATTACTACAATCCCTATCAATAAATGTAACAAAAAGGCAAAAAATAAAGACATATATGTGACCCTGGACCACAAACCAGTCATAAGCAGCATACATATATATTGTTAGCCAACAATATATTGTGATTTTACTCAATATTTAGATTGATTTTTTTTTTTGCACCCTCAGATTCCAGATTTTTAAATAGTTGTTTCTCAGCCAAATATTGTGCTGTCCTAACAAACAACTTATTTATTATGTATAAATTTCCATATCAAAAAATTAACCCGTATGACTGGTTTTGTGATCCTGGGTCACATATAACTATAATAATAATGATACAAAAAAAAAAAAACAACTTAAAGTTGTTTCAACTTAAAAAGTAAGTGTTCGTGCTAAGTTTACTCAACTCAAATATCCACATTTTTATGTAGTACAACTTAACATTTCATGTTGACTAAACTTAACATTTTAAGTCAGCATGAACACTTACTTTAAGTTGAAACAACTTTTTTTTCCACATAGTAATAATAATATGTTTGCGTTAGAGTTTGTTGCTGAAATTTGGTTATTACTCAAAGTTCAAATTTATTTGTTAGTATGGTTGTATAGTTGTATTGGTCATTGTGCAGTTTGCAGCTGTGTATTTATGTAGAATTCAAACAGCCATCATTCACAGTTTCTACACTTTGCCTGTTATTTGCATGTTTATTTAATAGTTTGCATAATTTGATAGCTCTCTGCTACCAGAAAGGTACTGCACAGCTTTACTGAGCATGTTTTAGCATATTTAAAGCACAGAATTTTGCAGATTTTAGCTTTTTCTCATTCTCACTGACCCACAGAAGTATTCTTTTACAACCAATGCACTTCTATTGTTATATTCTTTTTAAAGCTGCAGTTTTGTTATTTTTAGCTCTCTCTCTCTGTGTGTGTATGTGTGGTGTGAGCTGTTTTGCAAACACAAGCAGTATACTCTATAATGCAAGCTCTCTTGCTGATGCAGAAAACATTTAATTATTTAGCGTTCATTCACTCATTTATTTCTTTTGCATGCAATATTTCTCAGTTTGGTTCATTAATTGAGCCCGTGCATAATGCGTGTGTGATTATAGCACGCTTTGCCTTATTTGCATGCAGCACGGTTCGTCTGGACTAAGTTTAAACCTGTCAGCCTGTGGAGTCATCCTCTGGAGATCTCCAGCTCTGTTTAGAGAGTCAGAGATAATGACAGGAAGAGATGCTTGAGGAAGCTCAAGTAAGCTCAAGTTTGTTTTCTGAAGCTACACTTAAGAGAGAGATTTTATTCCTGATTTTAGGAGGCTGTAATATCACACTTGGACCGGCATTAGTGTTGAATTGCCTCTAGATGGCTCCATGTGATGATAATAGCTTTCTTTTTTGTTTTCTTAATGTTTGGTGGAAAAGAAATTACACACTTCATTAATAAATCCATACACACAGTGCAAACATCGGATAAGATTGGGTTAAATGTGTTTAATTGTCAGTGTTGTAGTGCAAAAACTTAATGGTTTCCCTGAAAATTTTCTCTAAAGCCAATTTTTTTTTTCTTTCGATTTTGAGGTGAAATATAACCGGCATATGTTCTTGATTCACCAAGTTTCTTAAGTGTTCATGTAGCGTCTGCCCTGGTTAATTATGCTCTGTGCAGTGAAATATATCACAAGTTGACATGGCCATCAGTTCGTTATTCATCTTAATTTCTTTTCCAATTGTGTGAAAAGGTCAGCAGACACACTGATTATATTGAAGAATACTGAAGTAGATAAATAAGTAGATAAAAAAGACTTTGCATTTTTAAACAAGAGGCAAAGCATTTGTGGCAAAGATGAATTTGGGTTGAGTTTGATGCTGAAATCTGGTTAAAAGGAGGCTTTATGTATATGTTAGTATCATTATATAGTTATATTGCTATGCACATCCATTATATGCTTGTTTATTTAATATCTGATGTTTTCTGCTACCACAAATGTAGATTGATTGAGCACGCTTTATCATATTTAAACCCATTGCACAGATTTCTGCATTATTCAGGACAGACAAAACAAAAAATATGATTCCTTGTGTCAAAAAATAACCTACCCTGGTGAAAAAAACAGCATATGCTGGTTAGGTAGGTTTTGATGCTGGTTTATGCTGGTCCTTAGCTGGTTTAAGCTGGTCATGTTGCTGGTCGAGGACCAGCACGAACCAGCAAAGGACCAGCTTAAACCAGCATCAAAACCTACCTAACCAGCATATGCTGTTTTTTTTCACCAGGGTAGTCATAGTCAGTAAATTTAACATATTTAAAGTCAGCAATATTTCCTTCATAAATCAAGGTGCAATTAGTATTGCTGGTTAATGCTGATGTTTTGCATGCTAGAAGCATGCTAACAACATGCTAATCATGCTAACAGCATGCTAGTAACTTGCTTATCATGTTAGAATCATGTTAGCAACATACTAGTAACATGTTAATCATGTTAAATGCATGATAGTAAATTGCTTATCGTGCTAGAAACATGTTAGAATCATGTTAGTAACTTGTTAATCATGCTAGAAACATGCTAACAAGATGATAATAACATGCTAATCATGTTAGTAACTTGCTAATCATGCTCCAATCTCACTAGTAACTTGTTAATCATGCTAGTAACATGCTAGTAGCTTGTTAATCATGCTAGTAACATGCTAATTAGGTTAACAACATGCAAGTAACATGCTAATCATGCTAACAACATGTTAGTAACATGCTAGTAACTTGTTAATCATTCTAGCAACATACTAATAACTTGTTGATCATGCTAGAAACATGTTAATCATGCTAGTAACTTGCTAATCATGCTTGAATCTTGCTAGTTAATCATGTAAGTAACATGCTAATTATGCTAACAACATGCAAGTAACATGGTAGTAACATGCTAGAATAATGCTAGTAACTTGTTAATCATGCTAGAAACATGTTAACAACATGCTAATAACATGCTAATCATGCTAGTAACTTGCTAATCATGTTCGAATCTCACTAGTAACATGTTAATCATGCTAGCAACAGGCTAATAACATGGTAATCATGCTAACAACATGTTAGTAACATGCTAATAACTTGCTAATCATGGTAGCAACATACTAGTAACTTGTTGATCATGCTAGAAACATGGTAATCATGCTAGTTACTTGCTAATCATGCTCTAATATTGTTAGTAACTTGGTGATCATGCTACAAACATGCTAACAACATGGAAGTAACATGTTAATCATGCTAGCAACAGGCTAGTAACATGCTAAGCATGCTAACATGTTAGTAACAAGCTAGTAACATGCTGATCATGTTAGAAACATGCTGGCAACATGCTAGTAACATGTTAATCATGATAGAAAACATGCTAGTAACTTGTGAATCATGCTAACAACATGCTAATCATGGTAACAACATTGTAATCAGCCTACAAAAATGCAAACAACAAGTTAACCATGCTAAAACATGTTAAATCACACAAGTAATGTGTTAAATCATGCCAGCAACATCATCTTTTATACATTTACAACTGCTTCAAACTTTCAGGCTAGGCTTTTTCAAACCAACATAAAATTTGTTCTCAAGCTTTACTCATGTAGTTTAATATTTGATGTATTCTGCTACCATAAATGTAGCTTGATTGAGCACGCGTTATCATATTTTAACCCATTGCACAGATTTCTGTATTACTCAGGACAGACAATACAAAAATACACACAAATATGGTTTCTTTTGTCAAAAAATAACCTATTCATAGTCAATAAACTAACATATTTTAAGTCCACTGTTGAAAAAAAAAAAAGCATATGCTGGTAGGTATGTTTTGATGCTGGTTTAAGCTGGTCCTAAGCTGGTATATGCTAAGGACTAGCATAAACCAGCATCAAAACCTACCTAACCAGCATATGGTGGTTTTTCACCAGGGTCAGCAAAAGTTCCTTCATAAATTAAGGTGCAATCAGTATGAACTGATTAATGCTGATGTTTTGTTTCAGCCGTTTTGCTACATTTATATTAGCATTATTGACAAACTCGTATCATTTCACCAGTGTGAAAATTTGTAAAAGACAGGAAGAGAATATCTGTTCATGTGCTGTGAGCGCTCTAGCAGATGCACTGTATATTGAAAATGAGAAAGCTGTGCTGTGGGACAAAGGGATGTCAGACATAACTGATGACTCGTCTTCCTTTTGATGGATTCTGGATGAGACTGGAATGAAAAAACTTCACACAGCTTATCCTTAAATCAGAAATACTCTCCTGTTGTAGATGGAGCCAAAGTGGCGCTAACGTCGGGATCAAAGCACTCCCGCTTTCCTCTTTCCAAAACTATTCTTTTTTTTTTTTTTTGACAGCTATTCAAGTGTTTGTGCATTTTCAAAGAGTTTATTCCTGGAAACATGGACAATGAGGTGTTGAACCAACCTGGTGTCACGTTTATATTTAGTTGCCATTAACTGCATTAAAGGGTTTCTCAACTGTGCCATTGTCAAGGGTCAAACTTTGTTCTCCCTTTAAGCAATAAATAGCAATTGAACAAGAGTTGGTTTTCTCCCTGCAGAGACAAAGGCATTCCCTCTCTATTCCATGGAGACAGCGGCCGCCCCAAAGAGTAAGATCCTCCACACGTCCCTCTGGCTTCATGTCCACCTCTGTTGTTCCTCTGCTCTGTACTGCTGCTCGCCTAATAGCAAAGTTAAATGGACGTGTTCTTTTACATGTTGTGCAAATGAATAGTTTCCAAAGAAAAAGAAAAATCTGTTGTTGTTTGCTCATAACATTCTAAGTTATAGTGATAGTTTACCCAGAAATTAAAATTCTGTCATCATTTATGTACCATAATGTCTTTCCAAATCTGTTGTGACATTCTTTTGTGAAGCAACAAAGATATTTTCAATAATATTTGATAACCAAACAACATTTGGTTTTGGTTCCCCTTGACTTTCTTTATTTTTGACTATATGATAGAAGTCAGTGGGGCATTCTTTAAAACATTCTTCAACATTTTGGGGTGAATTATCACTATAACTTTTTAGAAAAGCACCGAAGTTGTGGCCACTGAAATTTGTTGATGACATTGAAAATGGCATTTTCGGACTGAAAGAGAAAACAGTTAAAAATTTGGGCCAAGAATATATGCATTGCTGCACCACTCAACAATGTTCAGCACTGAATAAAAATAATATATTGATATTTAATATTAATATATTTCTGTCCACTTTTATTGTGTTACTACAATAAAAGTGTTTTTTTTAATATATTTTATTCGCTTGTGATATTTAAATTCATTATGATAAAATTTATTTAGTTAAATGGAAAAGACTACTTCGTATTATTTAGTAAAATAATAAATAATTATTACACAGCATATTCAGTTTCGGTTTTCACCCAAGTGCATCCAGGTTTTTCAGTTTGGTTTCAGCCCAAAATTTTCATTTTGGTGCATCAAAAAAAAAGATGAAGAACAATCAATTTATTATTTATTATAAATTATAATAAACATTTCCTTGGCAGCTGACTGAAGTAAATTACTAAAAATAAATAAATAAATAATAATAATAATAATAATAATAGTAATAAAAGAAAGAAAGAAGGAAGGAAAGGTCTATTGAAATATAAAATAAAAAAGAATAAAAATCAAAAAACACTTGCAAAAGAACTAAAATTAGAAATGAAAATAGAAAATAAAAGTTGATTCAAAATGTTAAAAAAAAAGATGATTGTGTCATTCCAAACCAGTATGTCCACACTGTTCTTTTCAATAAAATAAAATAAGATAAAATAAAATAAAATAAAAGTTTGTTAAAAGTAGAAAAAATTGCCCATGCAGACTTCTGTAGTCATATAATAGTTTTATATGAAAAACAGAGCAAAATTAAAGTCATAAAATCTTTAAAATCAAGTCAGAAAACTTTACCATCACAGCTTTACCCTGGACCACAAAACCAGTCATAAGGGTCAATTTTTTAAAATCATCCTTTGCATTGATGTATGGTTTGTTATTAATCTGGAATAGATATAAATCTGGAATCTGAGGGTTGAATATTGAAGATCGCCTTTTCAAATTAAGTTTAATTAAAATTTAAATTAAATTTAATTACTAACCAAAAATTAAGTTTTGATATATTTACGGTAGGAAATTTACAAACTATGTTCATGGAACATGATCTTTACTTAATATCCTAATGATTTTTGGCATAAAAGAAAAAATTATAATTTTGACCCATACAGTGTATTTTTGGCTATTGCTACAAATATACCTGTGCTCCTTAAGAGCAGGTTTTGTGGTCCAGGGTTACATATGCCTTTATGGTATGGAAGAGAGCAGCATGAACGAAATTATCTTCTTTAGTGTTCCACTGAAGAAAGTCAGTCATACGGGTTTGTAAAAACACGAGGATGAGTCAATCATGATAAAACTTTCATCTGTCACAAAAAGTTTAGAAACCTTGTCAGTGTCTTCTCGCAGCTCTCTCTCGGCCAGCTTTTCTTGGCGTCGGTGGCAAGATTCAAGCTCTCGCTCCCTTTTCTCTGTCTACCGCTCTCTTTTTGACCCTGCTACTTTGGATAAGCTATTGCTCGGCAGCTTTGCTGTCACTTAAAATGAACCGTTTTCCTTTACTAACTCATAGTTCATTATTCAAATTTCTGTCTGCATTTAATATCAACCGCACAGACGCATTATCCCCCAATTAAAAGAATTCCTGTGCGTCATTTGTAAATGCCTCGTCACCTCCTCCATTGTCTCACATTGCATAACTCCACTGTTTTACTGAAGAATTAGGAGCTGCTTCCACACATCAGTAGATTCATCAACTGCTAAGGAGAAGAATCTTAATCTCATTGACTCGGATGCGGCCTGTTTTTGAAGTTATTGAATTCATGTTTCGAGACTGAATTAATGAATCCCCATACTGAAATGACAACCCAGACTGTGCTGATGTTATGTAATCAGTGTCCTTTCAGTTACCGCAGCAGTCTGTCAATCACTGAAGGGTGTGGACGTCATGATCAATGAATGCTGACTCCAAGTCAAGAGTTGCTTACAAGACTTTGCTAACTTTCAGAAACGTCCTGCTTTGCTGAGCTGCATTGATATATTCGGATGCAAGGCAGAGCTCCTACCCTTATGTCTTTTCAGACAGTGTCTTGCAGTCTGACATTTAACTGGTTGGACTAGTGATTGATGATGGTGACTATATGAAATGACATCCTGGACATGATGTTCTCTTGTTCCTGCATGTTTTCAAGTTTACCTGTATGTCTTGGTGTTTACTTTCTTGGGTGTTTAGATTTCATGAGTAAGAACTTCAGTGCACCTATTGGTCAGAGCTGGTGCAACCAAATATTTAGCAGTTTCTTATCTGCATTGTGCATGATTCTTACAACCTTGGGATGATAGATGGTGTTTTCCCGGTCGGATTTGTTGCTGCATTACTGCTTTGTCTGCTCTGCTGGGAAATCATAAATGCAAAGTTTTAACATATATCGCAGCTGCTTTCTCACTGCACTGTGCTTACAGCCTAGTGGTTGTTTCATGGTGTTTGTTTTTGTCTTACAGATTGAGAAGATCATGACTCTAATTGGTGCCGGCATCGACTTCTCCAAAGACCAGGAGTGCCCTGCCACAGGTATGTGATACTGATACTCTTTCAGCTGTATCTGTACACTGCTTTTCTGCTTTATTGTCATTCAGTTGAAAGACACAAGGAGTTTGTGTCATAATTCATAAGCTATAGACCAATTTGTAGTAGATGTCACAGTTACATCACTTGCAGAAAAACACTGGTAACAAGTGGAGGACAACAAGTAAAATCCATGGAATAAGAAAAAAAAAATGTTTTTGTGCCTTTTGATGCCAGAATCAGAATGCAAGTAATTTTTATAGAATACTGTCATCAAAGATGCCATTTGAAGTTAAAACATAGACGTTTAAATGGACAGACTATGGATGAAAACTGCTGTGATTACTCTACTTTTAAAGCATGAATTTGATTTAAACAATAGGTCTACTTAAAGGAGAAGTCCACTTCCAAAACGAAGATTCACATATAATGTACTTACCCCCTTGCCATCCAAGATGTTCATGTCTTTCTTCAGTCGTAAAGAAATTGTTTTTTTGAGGAAAACATTTCTGCATTTTTCTCCATATAATGGACTGATATGGTGCCCCAATTTTGAACTTTCCAAATGCGGTTGTAAACGATCCCAGACGAGGAGGAAGGGTCTTATCTAATGAAACGATTGGTTATTTTCATTTTAAAAAATACAATTTAAATACTTTTTATTCTCAAAAGCTCATCTTGTCTTGCTCTGCCTGAATTCTGTGTATTCTGGTTCAAGACAGTTAGGGTATGTCGAAAAACTCATTTCAACATCATCCTACATCATTGCAGAAGTACCAACCCGGTGTTTAGACAGTGAACATAAAAAGAAGATCAAACACCCTCAACAAAAAAGGTAAAACAGTGATATAGGACGATTTTGAAGTTGAGGGAGAACATGAGATGGGAGTTTTTCAACATACACTGTCAAGACAAGACGAGTGTTTGACATTAAAAAGTATATAAACTGTATTATTTTTATGAAAATAACTGATCGTTTCGCTAGATAAGACCTTTCTTCCTCAGCTGGGATCAAACGCCCTTTACAAAAAAGGTAAAACAGCGATGTAGGACGATTTTGACGTTGAAGAAGAAAATGAGACAGGAGTTTTTCGATATAACAGGATTACACAGACTACGCATGTGCATCGCAGAGGCAAGACAAGAGAAGCATTTGAGGTTAAAAAAGTAAATAAATTGTCAATTTGTTAAAAAAAATTACAGATCGTTTCGCTAGATAAGCCCATTCTTCCGTGGCTGGGATCGTTTAGAGCCATTTAAAACTGCATTTTGGAAGTTCAAACTTGGGAGCACTTAACAGTAGAGAGTTGTCAATTCTCAGGGGAAAAAATCTACAGCCGAGGGGAAAAGAGAGAATGATGAGTTGTTGTTTTTTTTTTCTTATCAGAATTGTAAGATTAATCTCCGAATTGCAAAAATGAAGGCAGAATTTTGAAATATAAACTCAAATTTACAGTCTTTTATTCTTTTATTCCATGGCTCCATAGACCGCTACTTGAAATCCATCATTTTCTGCAACTAGATAAGCTCCTTGCATCACCCTTTAAGGATTAGTTCACTTCCAAAGTAAAAAAGTCATAAATAATTTACTCACCCCTATGTCATCCAAGAGGTTCTTGTTTTTCTTTCTTCAGTCGAAAAGAAATTACAGATTTTGAAGAGAACATTCCAGGATTTTTCTCAATATAGTGGACTTCAACTGGTTGAAGGTCCAAATTGCTCTGTACTTCAGTTAGAAATGGTAGGGTAGGGTGGAAAAACATCTTATTTTCTCCTCCAACTTCAAAAAAAACATTTTATCTTTTTTGTAAAGGGGTTTGACTTTCTTTGCACGTATGCTTTGTAAACACTGGGTCAGTGCTTCTGACTACGCCACGCGTGACCTTTTCAATGTGATTACGTAATGCGTGAAGTCAAGCTAGTGCAAGACAAGCATTTGTGGTTAAAAAGTATATTAATTTAATTTAATTTTTTTTAAATGACTGATTATTTCATTAGATAAAACCCTTATTCCCCGGCTGGGATCGCGTAGAGCCCTTTGAAGCTGCACTGAAACTGCAATTTGGTGGAGAAAAATCCTGCAATCTTTTCCTCAAAAACCTTAATTTCTTTTCGACTGAAGAAAGAAAGCCAAAAAAACATCTTGTATGACATGGGGGTAAGTAAATTATCTGGGATTTTTTTTCTGGATGTGAACTAATCCATTACGGTTTATTCTGTGATAACAACTGGATGGATTTACATTATCCCATTTATTACTCTTCTACTTGCCACATAAGTAAATAATTAGACACAAAATATTTTATTAGCTCCTTAAATGCAGAGTTTCCGCAATGAAAAGGTTCCTAACAAACAACTGTGAGTCTCAAAGAAGTTCATGCAGACCATAAATTAAAGGGGTAATGTACAGTTGTATCACTAATTGCACAGCTTTTCACCACATAAATAAAGAGGACAAGGTATTTTAAAATCTTATCTGTCCAAAACAATCATTCTGGATTGTAATTTTGTTAAAGGAGAACACTTTAACAAGATTACTGCATGCCTACTAATAGCCCTCTGGTTTCATTTTACAGTAAATACAGTCAATAACTGAGGCAAGATGATAGCAGTTTGAATGAAAGGAGAGAGAGAGAGATATCATAGATGAGAAAGAAGTGCCATCAGTTGCTTATGACGACAGTTGTTGTTGTGGAATAACACACCTCAGAATGACGCGACTGACCAATCAGAGTCAAGTATCCCAGAGTGCCGTAAAATAAATAACATGTATCCGGTTCTTAAGTCTAACTTCATACACTGTCATTTCCGAACGCTCCTTCAGGTACCACAAGCAAAAAATCAACAGTGCAAGGATGCACTCATGGTGTCCTGTAAATACTACTCAAAAATCATGATCCCAACCTTTATCTCCACACAAAAATCTCAGATGGCCAGGAAGAAATATTTTCTGAATTGAGACACTGTGAGCCAAGAGACTGTAGACACCGTAAATGTTTAAAAGCTTATCTTAAAGATGTGCTGTAGATAAATTGTGCCTATAAATGGTTGTAAAGATGGTATTCTCACTTGAAATGGAGTAGAAGCTTAAGCCTGGAAACAGTATTCAATATTTCACGAACAAGCAGATTGTCTTTAATTGAGAGAAGAGAAGGTCTAAAAGCTATGGTCACCTCGTCGTAGATGACAGTCAAGTATCTTTCTGGATCGTTTAAAAGGACCTTTGCATCGGCTCCCCTATGAAATGAGACCTGACCGGGTAATCCTGCAATGAAACTCAATAACCTATTGATGGGCAAGAGGAGGACGAAGGCCAAGTCCAGAAGAGTTACATTAGTGAACAGAGGATATTGGGTTAGCTGGCCCTTTAAATGGAGAATGAGAAATCCCAGTGTGCCGTTGAAGGACGAGGGGACACTTGAGAGTTAAATCAATGGACGCTGAAACGCTTGACGATTCCGCCTTGGTGATGCGTGACCTTGTTCTGTATGGAGGCAGCTTATTGACCTTCCTCTGGAATTAACCAAACTACAGCAGTCGAGACCAAGGAGGCCGTCACGCTTCGCTCCTGTAAGCTCAAAAACGGATGGGAAAGCTGCTGTTCTTAAGTTTAAGCCTTGAATAAAGCACCCTTCTCACATCAGTTTATCTTAAAGCCTGTAAACACTGTTTCAAGTGGTGTGTTTCTCTGCAAGGGGCCTTTGTGTTCCAACTGGGTTCATTGGCCCATATAAGTGCAAAGCCTAGCTAGAGGACCAGTCCTTCCTCTGTCCTTTGTCACATGGCACTGCCTCTGACCTCATTTCCTGTTTCCTGCGGGCATCCTATTTGGACACGTCTCTTGGTTTTTAATTTTTGTCAGTGGTGCTTACTAAAGCCAGCATTTATTACATTTGATAGTAGTGACATTAGAAATTTGAACCAAACTGTAAACAAAGTATTATACTTCGAAGGCCCAAAGGCACAAAGTTTGTGATTTGGACATAAATGATACCATAAATCATGTGGCTTGTTGAGAAGCTGTGCTTCTATTCTAAGAAATCAGCTTTCAGATAAGCAATGGGAAAATAAATCTAGGGACATTTTATTCAAGGCCAACAAACTACTATCTAGATACCTCCAAAAACACTCTAGCATGCTAATCTTGGTACACCTGTACCATTTATCTCAGGGGTGCCCAAACTCGGTCCTGAAGGGCCGGTGTCCTGCAGGGTTTGGCTCCAACTTGCCTCAACACACATACCGGGAAGTTTCTAGTATGCCTAGTAAGAGCTTTATTAGCTGGTTCAGGTGTGTTTAATTGGGGTTGGAGCTAAACTCTTCAGGACACTGGCCCTCCAGGACCAAGTTTGGGCAACTCTGATTTAGCTAGTCTTAATGCTAAAGTGTGAAAATTCATATCCATTTGAGCACTACAGAACTTTGACTTGGCTCAGCTCTTCTAATACCACTGGAGAACTCTGTAACTGGTGGTTTTGCAGTTCATTTTAAAGGCATTTGTAACATCAACAACACAGTATTTTATTAATAAACTCCTGCAACAGGGTTGTTGGCAGTTTGTCCGTTTTGTTTCTGTCTTTGCGGATAAAGGTGTTAAAATATTAACATACATGAGTGTCAGGGGAATTAGAAGAAGAACTGCCCCGCAGCTTGGCAGTAAACCCAGAGCTACATCCTCCAGCCTAGAAGCTCTGCATATGCCTTGGTGTTTATGCTTTGCTTTCTGGGTAGACACTGCTTGGCTTTCCTTTCTTTGTCTTTTGAATCAGTGCCTCTTATATTGTTACCATAATCAACAATATCCTGACGAAAGAGTAATAGTCCTGGTTGGGTCAATGAACGGGACAAGGTTTGATGAGTCCGTAGATAATGGACAGCAGGCCCGCATTTTCTTTTAGGGGAAGAGAGAGCGAGGCAGGGAGGGGAGGAGACAGGGACAGGGAGAGGGAAGGGGAGAGCCGGAGCGAGGGAGAGAAAGGAGGAGACGGAGCGGGAGCGCTGCAGAGCAGAATTGACAGCGTCCGGTTGAACAGGGAGACCGCACCTTCTATGCTGAAGGGATTGCTGCTGCGTTTCTTAAATTATCCAGACTCGTCCGCACCGCAAGTGTGTCAAGTTTTACCGGCATTCTCTGGAGCAGGGTGGGGGGGTCGGCAGACACCCCACTGACCTTGCATTACTAATTCAACAGCAGCCATGGTGTCTCAAGGAACAAGAGGGATATCGAGATGTCTGCAACGTACTGAGGATTGACTGATTGTGGGACGTGCACCCACTTTCTCTGTTCGGACCTCGATAGGACTCTGGGAGACTTTGATGTGTTGGAAAAGCAAGTCTTGTACTTTTGCAGTTTCGTGTCTCTAATTAAGTTGAATGACTCAGGCGGATACTTGTTCTCATTGGTTTTTCTCTTCACTTTTGTTTTTAATTCTGTTTCGATTACACCGACTTTATTGACAAGGCTTACATCTGGTGCCGTCTATTCCATCAGCTTCTTCTGGATCTAAATTTAATCAAAGTCAGACAAATTTGTTGTGGAATAAAGTTGATATCAAGAGTTTTATTCAAGCAAAGACTTTTTTGCTCTTTGCCTACCGTCTCACATACCTTTGATCCTGAGAATCACAGAGTGACTTTGTGCAATGCAAGGCATGCAATCCTGCCTGGCTTTTAAGTAGCGCTATCATAGAGATTGGATTAGAAGTTCATTTGCATGAAGAGTGCAGTACGCAAGTTAAGAGTTTCTAGGCTTACCGTAGAGTCCCATAGCAATTTTTAATCACTCTTTGAGATCAGGAGATTGTGATGTTTTGAGTCACTCTGCCTCAGTTCAAGGAATCGGTAGACATTGCTTGGGAGTAATGACTGTTTTGGGATAGTTTACTTGTGCACCTACCTTCACATGGGCACTCATGAGGGAAATACCAACTTTCAATCATCTGATCCTCATTAAACAGCCCAGTCAATTAAGACTTGCAAGGTGGATCTGCAAACTCCCATTTTCAGGAACTAGCCTGTCTGGGATTATAAGGAAACTGGTTTTATTACAATGGTGCACGTTGTCTTCTGTGACTTTTTGGATTGTGAAATCAAACCTTTGATTCATAGGGTGATTTCTGGGCTCATGTGGAAACTTTGATGATTGCTGGTCTCAGCAACCAGTTGTACTTCATAATAACTGCTAAAACTTCTCCCATGTAAATTGATTTAATAAGGTCACAATGTGGAGTCCAAATCTGTGATCAATCCCAGCATTGGGCCCATCTTTTTCCCAAATTTGGCAACGACAAACTTCATTCTTAGCAAGCGTGGTTTCGCCCCCCTGCTGTGGGAGCGGCCACACCTCTCGGCCGGGATCCTGTCGCCACTGCCATCTTGGTGTTTGTGCTCTCGGCACTGTTGGCCGAGGATGATGTGGCAGTGCCATGTCTCTTCCTCCGAGTGCCGATGCTACCGTCTCAATGGTTTCTCGCTGCTCAAGCGCCTTCCTCTGTCTGCAGGTGGATCTGGGAGGCTACTTGAACAGCCGGTCGGTGATTGGTTGGAGCATATAGGCCTTCCGCAGTATGAGAGCAAGCTACTACTTAACGGCTTTGACGACCTACGGTTTATGGTGAGTAACTCCTTCCATACTTGTACGTAATGTACTGTCCTGCCTAAAACTTTGCTGTCTTTCTATGCTTTGTTCTTTTTTTTTTTATCAAATCAGATTGTCATTAAGAAAATGTTTATCAATGAGATTTTGTATGTTTTGCATGCCAGTTTTGATGTTTTGGTGGTTGCAGATTATGCAGAATAATCTCCTTCATGCAAATACTCAGAAAGAAAGGGTTTTCTAGTACCCTGAATAAATGAGCATTAAGTGTTTGCAAGTATGCTTTTGTAGCAGAGCAAACCTGCAGCCCAGCAAACTTCTGTTGCAGCAGCAGGACAGTCAGCATTCTTCTTAAGCTGGGAGGTCAAATGAACAGTGAGCGCTCTTTGGTCTTAACATGATTTGCCATTGCAAAAACATGCACTTAATCAAGGCGGATGTCCTGGTCTTTATTCGGCGCCTGAATGATCAATCATTAACAACCTAATTAGGACGTAGTTACGAGATTGGATGCTAAGTGGAAGTTTGATTTTAGACAGAGCTCAATCACTTCCGATAACTGCAGGCTGTAGACAACAGAAGTTTATAAAACACTAAGCCTGTGGAAAATGTTTTGACAATCCCAATAAAGAATTGCTAAGGCACCAAGTACAGTGTCAACACCAGAATGATACTTCAAATCATGCTTTTTTTTTGGAGCTATTACTTTTCTGTGCAGCTGTTTTGATGAATTTCAGCTGGTGGATGATAAAACAGGCCAAAAGAGTTCTCTGAAAGGAGACGTGAATCTAGGGACTAGAATATCATAGACTGGTGTTGAGATCTTTCGACTTGAGCATCCAGAACTAGAGCACATTTTCTCAAACAGTTACTTAAAGAGCAGGTCATATATATAAATATTTTTTTGCAGTTTGTAACATACTGTCCTTTAATGTAAACAGTCTGCAAAGTTGTTAATCAAAAAAGTGCATGATAAATAAAGATATTGTTTCTGAAAAGAAGACTCGACTCTGAGTCGCCTTAACAGGTTGTCATATTTTCGAATCTTATGCCTGTTACTGATCTAGGTGACTAGGTAACACATTTGTATAATCCCCACCTGCCCATGAAATATAAACACTCTGACCTGCCCACAAACACTTCCGCTAGTTAGTGTGTTTACATCATGTTGAGAAGACTGTGTTCTGCACTGTGAAAGCAAGTTTTTTTGTTGTTGTTGTTTTTATTCCCGAAACATGACAATGTGATGAATCAGTGGTTCTAATTTTTTCCACGATACCACTGCAAAGCTTTTGTTATGTGCTCGTCAATCTTGACAAGTACAACGCTTGATTCGCTAAACGCTTGTCCCCGAAAGATAAGTCTGTATCTTTTTATTTGGACCAGCAAGCATTTCCGAACCACAACCTGTAAGTACGATTAATACGTAATGTGTACATTTTCAATTGAGTGCTCAAAATATCTATTTTTTTGGCTTTTTTATGCTTTTTATCAGACAGGACAGTAGAGAATGACAGGAAAGCATGGGGTGGAGAGTTGGGCATGGCATTAGCAAAGGAGCACGAGTCAAGACTCGAACATGGGTCGCCAGAGGCGCAGTTGCGCTATATAAGCACCGACAATTGCAATGTTTTCTGACCTTTGATGCATTTGAATCTGATGCAGGGGACTCCAACACTATATTAGGACATTTTACAATACCATGTGACCTGCCCTTTAAAATAGTGTATACTGTAAATACAGTTGCGATTGGTTACAGTAAAGAAACTCTTCTCTTTTTGGCTGTCAATTCATATGAGGATTCCTATATAGGGGCAAGCTCCAAAAACAGGTTCTTCACCAGATTGAGAAGCCTGTGAGGCTTTATGAAAGAAGCCTGATGCCTTATAAGGGGCTGTGTTGTTTTTACCATGTGAGGTAATGAGAATTGATGGTGATGCGGTTGAAAGCCTCAGCTGGCCGAGGGAGGCGATGTGTGTGTTGTAAATCAGCGATACAGACGGGTCCCTGGTTGCCCTCTGTTCCACACCGAGCGCCACCTCATTGCAGGAGTAATGAAGGTTTTATAGCCAAGCTGGTCAGCAGTAGGTGAGTGTGTGTGTGCAAAGACCCCATCCTGATGCATCGTCCATCTCTGCAGGACCTTCACAACATCATTCAAGATGTTCTTGCATAGATAGAAAAATGCAATATGAGGCTTCAATCCATTAATGCTCTCAGTTAGCCATTTGTAATGATGCTGAAGTGCAATTTAGCACTGTTGTGTACAGTTGTTAATGGTGATAGCAAAGCAATTATACAATTTTTATAGCAAAATATACATAACATACACACATTGCAGCAATTTTAACGTTTACTCAAAAATATTAAGCAGCACAACTGGTTTTAACATTAATAATAATAAGAAATTTTATTAAATCAGCATTAGAATGTTTTCTGAAGGATCATATGACACTGAAGACTGGAGTAGTGATGCTAAAAATTCTGCTTTTGATTAGGAATAAATTGCGTTTTGAGATATATTCAAGTGAAATATATTGAAATAATATATTCAAGAATACAACTATTTGAAAATCTGAAATCTGAGAGAGCAAAAAAATTTAAATATTGTGGAAAATATTTTGATTTTTGGCATCAAAGAAAAATTGATAATTTTGACCCATACAATATGTTGTTGTCTATTGCTACAAATATACCAGCACTACTTAAGACTGGTTTTGTGGTCTAGGATCAGTCTTGGCTGGACCGTACAGCTGTACTATATATAGGTTTGTCAGCTGTACTATACTGTGTGTACATATGTATGTATGTATGTATGTGTGTGTGTGTATATATATATATATATATATATATATATATATATATATATATATATATATATATCTCAGAGGTTGTGCTAGACTTTAACATTGACATTGACAACATTAACATCATTTTGACGGACAGTCGTAAAACTTCTGTCATAATCTATTATCACCCGTCATTTCAATTTTCAGATTTTAATTATAATAACACATTTAATTGATTTTAATTTTTAATCATGAACAAACAGGACGACAGTGCAGTGTTTAAAAACAACAAAATACGCTAGGGCTGGGTAAACAAACAAAAAAAAAATGATTTTTTGGATTTTAATAGATTCTCATTTTGATGAACCAATATTGATTCTTAAATCCCAATCGATCTTTTTCTATGCTGTTTTCAACTGATGAATGAACAGTATACAGTTTGCCTTCCTTCCAAGAAATAGCAATAGGCTAGGCTTTGTGTTACTTTTGATACGAAACAAAGTCTCAGATTTCAAATTCTGTCCATTTCATTAGGAAATTTAAGCAATAAATACCATTTTGGCGCTCTTTAATGTGGTGTCATAGATCGTTGTAGCTTCTGTGTACTCGTCTGTGCGTAATCAAATGCATAGCAAAACATTCGTAAGTTTCGTTTTTGTTCTGGATCCCCTGCTTTTTAAATCAAAATAAATGCATCCTTGGTAAGCAGAAAATATTACCGACCGCAAACTTTTTAATAGTAGTGTACTCTATATGTGACCCTGGACCACAAAACCAGTCATAAGTAGCACGGGTATATTTGTAGCAGTAGCCAACAATACATTGTATGGGTCAAAATTATTGTTTTTTTTCTTTTATGCCAAAAATCATTAGGATATTAAGTAAAGATCATGTTCCATGAAGATATTTTGTAAATTTTCTACCATAAATATATCAGCTTATTTATTTAGCTTACATATGATAGATAAATCTCAGTTTCAAAAAATTGATCCTTATGACTGGTTTTGTGGTCCAGGGTCACATATACGCATATATGCAGTTTCAGTTCTTTTATTCGGTTAGTCAGTTCATGATGTGCCGCTCTACTCAAAATCAGTGGTGTGGCATGATGCAGTCACAAAATGGCATAATACTGTACGTCTTTTGTATTTGAGTGTTCAGCACAACTGAACTCCACAATAACACTACCCCTGATACAGGAGTCTGGTCTATCTGCTGTGTTCGGATTGCCTTGCCTGAATGCATTTGTGGACTTGTTCTGATTTATACATGCAGGATTAATAAATCTTGGCTGGACCGTACAGCTGTACTCTCTTACTTAACTCTGAATGTCTTAGTGGAGTGTAGTGAGGATTGAATTCAGCTTTGTTTATATGCTGGTCTGTACCTATCATACTGTAGGCGAATTGAGCTTCTTAAGCAAAAGCCTCAATTTCATCTCCATGCATTTGAAATTTCAAAGAAGGTCAGTCTTTTTTTACAGTGAGCTGATTGGAAAGAGGCAGGCGTTTTAATAGCTCAGTGGGTTTAGCATCTTGAGCTGTCGATGTGTTTAATAGCTGCAGAATGCTTTGAACATCACTGTAAAGCTTCTTCCCGTCTTTGTGTCTTTTTTCCGCTTCCTCCCCAGTGCTTTTTGCTTTTTGGAGATGAAGACTTCATCTTTTTTTGCTCTGACTCTGGTTTTTCATGTCAGAGTGGAGGATTGACTATACGGTCCCTCTAAGATAATACTGGCGCAGGAAGCTTGGCTTTCTTACACGCATAAAAACATGTGTTTTATTTCTTTTATAGCATTTCTTTTCCGCTCTCATCTTTTTCCAGAATTCTCCTCACTATATTAAAAGAAGACAGGGCTCCAGGCGGTGACTAAAATGGTTGCTAATGCAACAAAATGTTTATGGCATTAATTTAAAATCTGTTCACCTTTGACGACAGTCTGGAACGCTTTATGCATGTCAATATATGTTTTTTCTTACATATCATCTTCTAGGCTGCCATTAGCTGACAGCTTAAGCCATCTGATAAAAAAAATGACTCTCTTGAGCTAGATCTTAATGCATCAGTCAAAAAGATTCTCACAGGTCAGTTAACAGTTTGAATTAGACTGTTAATGTCTGAGTGAATGAATCTTTCAGAGCCGTGACTGACTTCATCGCTGTACCAAAAGTCCATTTGTGACCCTGGACCACAAAAAATGATCTGAAAGCTGAATAAATAAGCTTTCCATTGATGTATGGTTTGTTAGGATAGGACAGGGGTGGCGAACTCCGTTCCTGGAGAGCCACAGCCCTGCAGAGTTCAGCTCCAACCCTAATAAAAACTCACCTGCCTGTAGCTTTCTAGTGACTCTTCAGACCTGGATTGGCTTATTCAGGTGTGTTTGATTAGGGTTGAAAGAAAACTATGCAGGGCTGCGGCTCTCCAGGACCGACGTTCGCCACCTCTGGCATAGGACAATATTTGTTCGAGATGCAACTATTTAAACATATGGAATCAGAGGGTGCAAAAAAATCCAAATATTGAGAAAATCGCCTTTGAAGTTGTCCAAATAAAGTTCTTAGCAATGCATATTACTAATAAAAAAATATGTTTTGATGTATTTACGGTAGGTAATGTACAAAATATCTTCATGGAACATGATCTTTACTTAATAACAAATGATTTTTGGCATAAAAAAAACAAAATGTATGATTTTGACCCATACAATGTATTGTTGGCTATTGCTATAAATATACCCGTGCTACTTATGACTTGTTTTTTGGTCCAGGGTCACATTTTTAGTCATGCCATTTGAAAATGAGGAACCGTTCCCTTGTATGTTTTAGACTTGCAACAATCTGTTTGCTAGCTGGTTGTTTATGTAACAATATTTGTTAGTTCAAAAAAGTAATTTGAGCTGACTCTGTCTTTATTTTTGTATTATTTAAAACATTTCATGTTTATGTTCGTAACATTTCATCAAAATGTAATTAGTTCCTCAGCAACTTTTCATTGTAACTGTTTATTTAGCAAGGGTCCATTATACCAATCAAGTGATAGTACATTTTTCACATTGTTTAAAAAAACCTTTCTTTTCATAATTCTGTATACTGAAGAAAAAAACAGCTGCAGTTTCCACAAACAACCATTTTCAACATTCATAATAATCAGAAGTGTCTCTTGAGCATCAAATCAGAATATTAGTAATGATTTCTGAAGGAGCATTCAGTTTTGATCACAGGAATAAATGACATTTTACAATACATTCAGGTAGAAAACAGTTATTTTAAGTTGCAGTAATATTTCACAATTTTACTGTTTGCACTGTATTTTTATCAAAAAATGCTTAGCAAAAAAAACTTTTTTTTTCCAAACACAAAAAAAAAAACATTAAAAACCTCATATTTATGCATCCATTTCAGCCTGGTCTCATTGTTTATATGTAGATATTAGTACGTAACATTTACAAGAACAAAACATGCATATTTGTGATCCTGGACCACAAAAGTCTTAAGTAGCAAAGGTATATTTGTAGCAATAGCCAACAATATATTGTATGGGTCAAAATTATACATTTTTCTTTTTAATGCCAAAAATCATTAGGATATTAAGTAAAGACCATGTTCCGTGAAGATATTTTTGTAGATTTCCTACCGTAGATATATTAAAACTTGGATTGGTAATATGCATTACTAAGAACTTCATTTGGACAACTTTAAAGGCGATTTTCTCAATATTAGCATTTTTTTGCACCCTCAGATTTTAGATATTCAAATAGTTATTTAAATACTTATATATTCAGCTTTCAGATGATGTATAAATAAAAAAAAACAACAACAACAACAACAAAAAAAACCCTTATGACTGATTTTGTGGTCCAGGATCACATTTATATGTTTTATTGATGCTGAAATGTATTTTAATGTTTAAAAACATACAAATTACTACATATTTTTTTGCTTAAAAAACATAAAATATTTACAGATCTTTTATAACATTAAAATATTTGTATCAATGCATTTTCATAATTTTATTGATAGACCCCTTAACCTACCCCCAAACCTAAAACTACCCATTTTTAATAGCAAATATAAAAAGATATAAAACGTAATTGACCGAAATATGCAGGGAAATGACCATTTAAGTAACAATATAGCATTAAAAACATATTTTTTATAGTTCCTAATCCCACTCCTAACTCTAAACCAAACCATTTCTATACAGTATAAAAACTTGACAGACAGATAAGTGCAATCACAATGATTTATTTATTGCAAAATGTCAAAAGCAGTACCAAAAGCAGTTCAAATGACGATGCTTTGCAGCTGCAATCCTCTCTGGTGGAATACAATAGTTTCGTATGAGATGCAGAGCTGAATTTAAGTTGTTAATGCTGAAAAAATGCTGAAAACATGTCAGTATTGTACATTTAGATGCAGTAATTGGCATTGTAAATGTAAGTTTTGTAGAAGCACATTTTATGTAAAATGCATACGAACTATCATGAGATCACGTTGTCCATATGCACTACAGCTACAAGAAAAATAGGTGAAATACTTAGCAATTTGCCAGAATTTTACCCAAACTGATTCAAGTAAGAGAACATGCATTTGGAAAATGGCATTTCAGGATTCCCATCTCCCAACTACGGTTTTATGCATATTAAAAACTTTCTGAAAGTCATATCTGGTGTAATATACTTGCTGTACTAGACAGAGACACGCCTGTGTGTTCACCAAGGCATGGTGCTTTCCCCATTACCCTCCTTTCCCACCTAATTCCAAATGCATTTGCATGGAGATGGAGTGCAGGAGTAAGACTCAGAGGTCTCGCTTTCATTCGGATACCTGTGGTGAGGTCGTCTTACATCTCTCTAGAAGTGCATTACCTCCCATATCCCGCTCTATTCCATCTTCCCATCCTGTCATCATCTCTTCATTCCACTTCTCCTAAATTCCCCCTGAAGCAGGCGATCGCCTTTGATCACGCATGAGATATTTGATCAATAATTGAGATGAGCTCGTCTGCCGTGTTTTTAGGTCTCGCGTTAAGACTCTGCGTCCAATTTGACTTTAATATGTTGCTATTTTTACTCGTGCTTGAGTATTAAAAGGCATTTAAAATGAAAGAGAAATCTGAGGACGCAAAGTGGATTTCAAGAGGTGCATTATGGGAATTGTAATTTGCTGATGTCATGTGATAGGTCTAAACTTAATATTCAGTTAAACAGGTTAATTAAGTGTGTTTATTACATCCATTTGTTTCAGCAGAGCGTTGCACGCTGCTGTTTGTCATACCTGTGAGAACAAACTGATTTGTTTTGGAAAAGTGAGTGGAATGGAAGTTTAAATAAATGAGATGCATATTTTAAAAGAATTGTATCTCAATATATTTCAGCCTTTTGAGGATATGCAGTGTGAATTGCATTCATATTTTTACATGCAGAAAGGGTAGCCAATCAGAACAATGTCATTTAGATGCAGACATCTCAGAAAGTACAATAACAAGAAGTGAAATGTTGTTTTTGGTGCAAGAAAAACGTTAAAATTAAATGCTGCAGAAGTCTTGGGGGCGTGGGATGTTAGCATTCTTCTCACCACTGACACCGTGTGCAAACAACTTACAAAGTCGTTCAAAGGGAGGGAGAGAAGTGGAATTAGCTTTATGTTTGGGGTCAGCGAATGGTACTTTAGATTGACCGGCCAGAGAACAGAGTCGGTATCACGATAAGATAGCAAGACCTGTACCAGCTGCATCTGTACCCAGAGTTGTGTCTGTGTGGAGTGGGTATTCCCTTCGTTATAGGCAATAAATGTCCCCATAGGGATAGTAATACCAGTAATTTTTTGGCCTTGTGGGGCCCACATGAGAAAACAAGCTTATAAATCATATAGAATTAAGTTATTTGAAAATCTAAATAGCAGAAAGCTTCCTGTGAGGGGTAGGTTTAGGGTAAGGGGTTAGAAAATACAGTTTGTACAGTACAAAAACCATTATGCCTGTGGAGAGTCCCCATTAAACACTGAAACCTGTGTGTGTACTTGTTCTTGCTACATTGTGGGGACCGGCTTGTGGTCCCCATGGGTACAAAAGCTTATAAATCATACAGAATGAGATTTTTTGAGAAAGTAAAAATGCAGAAAGTTTTCTGTAAGGGTTAGGTTTAGGGGTAGGGTTAGGGTAAGGGGATAGAAAATACAGTGTGGACAGTATAAAAACCATTGCGCCTATGGAGAGTCCCCACAAAGATAATAAACCAGACATATATGTGTGTGTGTGTGTGTGTGTGTGTGTGTGTGTGTGTGTACATGTTCTTGCTACATTGTGGGGACCAAATGGATATCCCCACAAGGATTAAAAATAGTACATGATGTTTATCTGAAAATGTAACAATGCAGACATGTTTTCTGTGAGGGGTAGGTTTAGGGTTAGGGTTGGGTTAGGGGATAGACAATATTGTTTGGTCAATATAGAAACTATAAACGTCTATGGGAAGTTCCCACTATTCACAAAAACAAATGTGTGTGTGTGTGTTTGTGTGTGTGTGTGTTAGAGAGCGAGAGAGAGAGAGGTAATTTAACACCAAACACCGCAAATGTAATTGCGAATGAACTGTCGCATTTTTTAAATTGATCATTTTTAAAGTGTTAGATCTTGTTTACTTACAATGCAGAGACCTTTAAAGTACAACAAAACATTTCTATTTCAAATAACTAGTCTGAACCTTTCTATTCATTAAATAATTCTGAAAGAAAATTATATACAAAATATATAGAAAATATACAAAATTATTAAGCAGCAATGTTTGATATTGCAGCAAATATTGATAATCAACAGTTTTACTGTATGTTGATCATATAATTTTTTTTATAGAAAGACAAAGGCAAGATGAGCGTTTGAGATTAAAAAGTATTTAAACTGTATTTTTTTTCGCTAAATAAGACCCTTCTTCCTCGGCTGGGATCGTTTATAACTGCATTTGGGATCGTTTGAAGCGGCATTTAAAGGGGTCATCGGATGCTAAGTTCACTTTTACATGTTGTTTGAACATTAATGTGTGTTGGCAGTGTATGTACAACTCTACCCTATAATGATAAAAATGCATGCAGTGGTTTTTAATCTCTAAAAATAATATCTGCTTTTTCAAATCGAGCCATTCTCAGATGCCTATCATTGTTGCGTCACACCAACAGAGGACACTCCCACAATAGTTGATTGACATGAGCGTTTTACCTCAGATCAGTTGTAACAGTCTGCCCTCTTTGTTGCGATGCCGAATCAGGGATGTATATTAGACAAGAATATCTCTGATTGAGCGACTGAGGTGTTGTGTTGCTGGATGTAATAATGAACACAATGGTTGTCATTTACTCCCGACATCTGAGCCGCTGAAGATGCAGTGGATTGCGTTTGTTTGTGAAGGGAATGTGCCTCCCTGAACTACATATATCCGTCTATGTTCACGCAAATCATTTGTGATCCAGCTTCACCTACAGCAGAAGTGAGTATAAGGGTTTTTTATGAATCTCCACAATCACCTTTCCTAATAGCATGCTAGTTAGCAAGTTTCGCGGCTAAATGCGGCTAAACACGACTGAATGTAGCTAAAGTAAACAGGCTCATCACTCCACAGAGAGAAGAGAGGGGCGGGGCGAGCTGAGCTCATTTGCATTTAACGCAGCCTCAACCAGAATGAGATGATTTTTGCAGAGCTGATTTTAGCAAGGTAAAAAGGATGTTGTTTTACACGGCCACTGAGCATTTTTAACCAAAGTATATTATAGAATTTTCATTAAGACCCTAAAGAATCATATCAACTTGTGGAAAATGGGCATCCGATGACCCCTTTAAACTGCATTTTGGAAGTTCAAAATCGGAGCACCATATCAGTCCATTATATGGGGAAAAATCCTGAAATGTTTTCCTCAAAAAACATAATTTCCTTACGACTGAAGAAAGAAAGACATGAACATCTTGGATGACAAGGGGGTGAGTACATTATCTGTAAATTGTTTTTCTGGAAGTGAACTTCTCCTTTAAACTTGGAAAAAGTCAGATTTTCATGACATGTCCCCTTTATGAATGAATAGTTATTTTAATGTTACCATTTTAAGTGCCTTTTTCTGTACATGCATTCACAGCATGTCAAGTCTCTTCATTTATCATTCACCCAGAAGTGCAGGTGCTCTGAACTAAGTGTCTAATTGGTGCTTGTGAATAAGGCATCACTTGATGTCATTCACATGCCAGTCTGCGAAATGATTACGAATTCCTCTGTAGTCTTAAAGCATCTCCATCACTCCTCAGAGTTAATTTAAGTTCCTCTACATTAACGACATTTCCACCGAGGTTTTCCACGGCTCCAAAGCGCACAGATATTCTTTTGATTGCTTGTACTTCGCTGCTGGAATTGAGCTGTTGTTTTGTGGACTTCTCTTATTAGTAGCTGATTTTCTTCTCTGCCGTCATGAGGAATCTCCTCACAACTGAAATCAAAGTTTTATTCTCAGACGTCTTTGTGAAATTGGAAAGTTCTAAAACGTTATTTCTTTGCAAACTTTGCAAAGTCTACGAAGTCTCTGGAGCTGTGAGTCATACAAGCTTTTATTACTGCTGTTTGCCAAAGTAAACATCGCTGTTACATGCTTGCCGTTTGGGATCTAAGTGCAAAGCGTACAAAAATTTCCTTGTGATTTGAACATTAATGATACCTAAAGTGACATTAGTTGCAGTTGTTTGTTTTAGTCCCCAAAACTGAATGTACACCCTCTGTTTTCATTGTCATATTATCCCATCTCTATGCATTGTACTCAGAGATCTGATTTCAGTCTGTACTAAAGGCTGATAATGAGAGAAGAAGAGTTAAGTGGATTGGAAGGAGAGAGCGAGCGAGAGATAAAAAGTGGACGGAGACAGATTGATCCACCTCAACCCTTCTGCATTCAGCTGCCGTTTCTTCACTCTAAATGATTTGGGCAGTTTTACTCGAGCTTATTCCCATCTGCCTTCCTCTCGCACTTTATCACAGAATGAGCAGATGAGACTTAAAGTGGTTGGGATCGCTCATGTTTGAATGGAGTGAATGATGACAGACAGTGACGTGATTTGTCTGTGTGGACGTGTTCATCAGAGCATTAGATGTGTCTTGTTTGATTCGGAGCAGATCTGCACCTTCCTTCTGTGTCTGTCTTGGATCAGAAAGTGTTAGTTTGATGCGCAGGATGTTTGTGATTATTACTCATGCCACTGTTTTCTTGCACCTGCTAAATTTGTATGACTTCCAATTCTGTCTGTCCACCGAAGTGCTGTGTGACAAGACAATTAAAACATATTTGATGTTTACTACACAATTATGAGGAGCAGGATTTTTACTGCAGGCTAGTTAGGACAAAAACATGATCACTTTTCTCTTTATCACACTGTACTTGATTAGGAAACTGCGATGAGTTTTTGATTATTGTTGTCTGTTCTTTTTTTCTTTATTGTTTTTTTTTTTTTGTAATTTGCTTTCTGTTGTTAGTGTTTTATTGAATTTAAGTATTTGTATTTCATTTTCTAAGTTTAATTAGCTTAGTTCTTTGTGGTTTGCTTTTTGTTGCATGTTATTAGTTTTGTTTTGTTGTTTGCTCTGTTGTATTGGTTTTGTTTTGTGGTTTGCCTTTTGTTAGTTTTTTATTACTGTGTTAACACACCCTTACTTTTTATTTTGAATGTGATTAATCACAATTAATCGATTTGGCAGCACTAGTAATAGTGTATTTGTTTTTTTAGTATTTTATTTTTTAGCTTTTTGTTTTTGTATTTTTTCTTTGTTATATTAGGTTTTTTTGTGTTTTGATTTTTGTTCCATGTTATTGGTTTTGTGTTAGAATGTTTTTTTTTTTTTTTTTTTTTTTTTTTTTTTTTGTAGTTTGCTTTTTGTTCTGAGTATTTGTTTTGAGTATTTGATTTTGTTTAGCTTTTAGTTTGTATTTTATTTTCTAAATTAGCTTAGTTTTTCGTGATTTGCTTTTTGTTGCATGCTATTGTTTTTGTGTGTGTGTGTGTGTGTGTGTGTGTGTGGTTTGTGATTTCCTCGTGATTAATCGCATACAAAAAAGTGTGTTTACATTATGTGGGTGTACTATGTATATTTGTACGTATATATAAAAACACACACACACACATACATTTTATTTAAGATGCGATTAATCACAATTAATCGATCTGGCAGCACTAGTAATAGTGTATTTGTTTTGATTGTTTCAATTTTGTTTAGCTTTTTGTTTGTATTTTATTTTCTTTGTTATATTAGCTTTTTTTGTGGTTTAATTTTGTTTCATGTCATTGGATTTGTTTTTTTTTTTTTTTTTTGTAGTTTGCTTTTTGTTGTTAGTGTTTTATTGAATTTGTTCGTTTTTGAGTATTTGATTTTTGTTTAGCTTTTAGTTTGTATTTTATTTTCTAAATTTCATTAGCTTAGTTTTTTTGTGGTTTGGTTTTTGTTGCATGTTATTGTTTATTTTTGTTGTTGTTGTTGTTTGCTCTTTGTGTTTTATTGGTTTTGTCTATTTGTAGTTTGCTTTTTTTTTGTTAGTGTTGTTTGTTTGTTTGTTTGTTTGTTTGTTTTTGGTCTGCTGTTTTATTTAGGGCTGACATCCAAAATAAATGTTTGTGTTTACATTGTGGGTTTACTCTATTTATACATATATAAACACACACACACACACACTATTTTGGATGTGATTAGTCGCGATTAATCAGTTTGACAGCCCTAGTAATACTGTAATTGTTTGAGTATTTCATTTTGTTTGGCTTTTTGTTTGTATTTTTTTCTTTCTTTGTTTTATTAGCTTTTTTGTGGTTTCCTTTTTGTTGCATGTTATTGGTTTTGTTTTGTGGTATGATTTTCAATGTCAGTGTTTTATTGGTTTTGTTTTGTTGTTGTATAGAGTTTTTTTTTTTTTGTTTTTTTGTCTGTTTTTGTTTTTTAAATATTTATAAATATACAAACTTAAAAACCCATCCCACCCCTGGTAGACTTCAGTAATATAAAATAAAACACAAACACATCCATTTAACAAAATAAATTAAATAAAAAATAAATAGATAAATAAAAAAAGTTGACACATTATCAAAAGCGGTATGCCGTATATTCACAGTCTTAGCATGGGATTGATTATTATTTTTTTATTTTTTGTGTGTGTATTATTGGTTGTATTTTGTGTTTCTTAGGATTCTTTTTTTTTGGGGGTTGTTTTGGTTCATGGTTTTTCTTTTGTTTTTGTTTTTTGTAGTGCTTATTTTGGTATGGTTGCGGTTTTGATTTTATTTTTGGTTTAGCAGTGAAATGTTCTTGTTCAAGTGGGGATTGCAGCTGTGAATGGTTTTGTTTCAGTGTGTATCTGTGTTAGGATGGACTCTCTCTATCTCTCTCTCTCTCTCTCTCTCTCTCTCTCTCTCTCTCTCTCTCTCAATCAGCACATAATGACAGCCAGTGCTCAAAGGAGTCATTATTTTCTCCACAGCACACAGTTTGTGGTTCACATAATGGGCACACGCAATCACAGAAGCACAGTTTGTTGGGCACTGTAAATCGGTCACTTTACTGTAAATCACAGTTCACTTCAACATCTCAAAACACTAGCACTCCCTTGCTGTAAAGTCCTGTCACACACTGTTTATCTGAATCCAGTTTACTATGTTCTAGCCGTCATTTGAATGATAGACACTTCAGGTACATGAGGGGTCTTGCACAGTGTTTCCTGCTTAAATGGATGGAGTGTATAAAAGGATTGAGTGTGTGTGTGTGGGTGTTTAATATCTTGTTGTGAGATCAGCACCTCAGATTGCTCTCTGCGCTGTCTTACATCGATCGCTCAGATGCTGCTGTGTTAGACGCACTGTGTTTAGAGTATATGGCATTGATCAATGAAGAAACGTGAAACAAGCACACTCATACAAACAATGAGAGATGTGTGCCTCTGTCCTACATGATATATAGTGTGTCCTTAATCCATAAAGTGGAGACGTTCTGTATGTTTGTTGATGAAAGTAGAGCTGCTTTAGAGATTTAGTTTTTCTGTTGCACTGCGTACAATGAATTATACCTTACCAAGTGGTGCACTATTCCCACACTATTGGTCTTGTGTTGTGATGTTGTGTATATTGTATTTTTGTCTTGTTTTGAGCTAATGGGTGTGTATGTTTGTTTGTGTAGGGAAATGATGTGATGGAAGAGCAAGACCTGAGAGAAATTGGCATCACGGATCCGTCACATCGCAGGAAGATCCTCAGTGCCGCACGTTCTTTACCAAAGGTGTGTGTCAGTCTAAAATGCTTTGATATGGATGGTCATATGCTAATAATCACTTATGACTTTAGCCTTTAGCAGTATTATACTGTAAGATTTCCATCATTGTATGTGTCAGCCGATGATTTATCTGTACTGTTTTTGTTTGGCTTTGAACTCTGCAGGTGAAAGCATTAGGCTGTGACGGCAGCACGTCTCTCGCTGCATGGCTGGACGTCCTGGGTCTTCAAGAGTACCTGCAAAACTTCCTGTCCAGCGGCTATCGCACGCTAGAATGCGTGAAGAACCTTTGGGAGCTGGAGATTGTTAATGTGAGAATGAGATGCATTTTAAAGATTTACAGTATTGACTTATTTCAAGTATTATATTATTATTATATTGTATTAAGTATATATATTATATACAAAGTATTTACACAGTTGGCTCTTCATTTATTTTAAAAATTCAGTTACAGTCATGGGCTAAATTATCGCTACCCTTGCGATTCTGTCAGAAAAACTATCTTCTCTTTGTTGCGGTTGCAAATGTTTTGGTACTCACATGTTTACTTTTTTGTTTGCATTGGAACAACACAAAAAAACAGACAAATCTGATACAATTCCATACAGAACCCAAAAAATGCACTGGAAAAAATTATTGGCACCCTTAACTTAATATTTGGTAGCACCCCCTTTGGAAAAAATAACAAAAATAAATCACTTCCTGTAACCATTAATGAGTTTTGAACCACTCTTCTTTTGCAAACTGCTCCAGGTCATTCAGATTTGAAGGATGCCTTCTCCCAACTGCTGTTTTGAGATCTCTCCACAGGTGTCTATGGGATTTAGATCTGGACTCATTGTTGGCCATTTCAGAACTCTCTAGCACTTTGTTTGTAACCATTTCTGAGCGCTTTTGAAGTGTGTTTCGGGACATTGTCCTGCTGGAAGACCCATGACCTCTGGTGGAGACGCAGCTTTCTGACACTGGCCATGACGTTGCGCCCTAAAATTCTTTGGTAATCATCAGATTTCATGATACCGTTCACACAGTCAAGGCATCCAGTGCCAGAAGCAGCAAAGCAAACCCGAAACATCTTTGAACCTCCACCATGTTTGACTGTAGGGACTGTGTTCTTTTCTTTGAAGGCCTCATTTATTTTTTCTGTAAACAGTGCAATGATGTATTTTACAAAAAAGCTCTACTTTTGTCTCCTCTGTCCACAGCATGTTACCCCATAAGGATTGTGGTTTTGTTACATAAGATTTGGCAAACTCCAGTCTTGCTTTTTTATGCCTTTGTGTCAGCAGTGGTGTCCTCCTGGGTCTCCTACCATGGCGTCCCTTTTCAAGGGATAGTGAGGGCTGACACTGTTGTTTCCTGTGTCTGCAGATCAGCTTGAATTTGTTTGGATGTTAATCAGGGTTCTTTATCCACCATTCAAACAATCCATTGTTGTAATTTTTCATTATTTTTTCTCTTCTGTCCACATCCAGGAAGGTTATCTACAGTGCCATGGGCTGTAAACCTCTTGATGATATTTTTTTCATTCAAATCCAGAGAGAACTCTTTACACTTCTTTCTTTTCTCCATGCTCAGTGTGACACACAACACGAAGGTTGAGTCAACTCTTCTCCATTTTAACTGGTTGCAAGTGTGATTACTATACACACCTGTTACTCACCACAGGTGTGTCTAAATACAGATTACAGGAGCATCACATGCTTGAAAAGCAATTATTTCTTACAATTTTTCAAGGTGACAATATTTTCGTCCAGTCCATTTTCGAGTCCTGTGTGAAATTTTATCAAGTTTGACTTTTCTTCTCTGTTTTTTGTTTTGTGTTGGTGCAGTGCAAACAAAAACAATAAGCACGTGAATACCAAAACATTTGAGCTGGAACAATTTTCTGAGGGAAGTGTTGCATTTTCTGACAGAATTGCAAGGGTGCCAATATTTTTGGCCATGACTGTAATTTGTTATGAATTATTAAATTGGGATCATGGTATTTATGTTGCTTAATAGAAATTAGGAGTAATTTTTGCCTTTGTGTGCATTTTATATCTGTTTGTAGGTGCTGAAGATCACATTATTGGGCCACAGAAAAAGGATTATTGCATCGTTAGCTGAACGACCATATGAGGAGCCTCCGGTCAAACCGCCCCGCCTCTCTCAGATTAGAGTAAGTACTGCTGTATACTGTAATATTAAAACATTGTAGAATAGTTTTTTGGCAAAATAAACTTGAAGTAGACAATACGAGTATATGTAAACAAAAACAAGGCTCTGATGGAAGAATTACATTTTGTTCAATATGCCATGTTTTAGGTCAGGCAGCTTTTTGTAGTAGGTTTGGTCTCTATAAAAACATGATTCATATTTTGCATGACATATTGATTAATTTTAGTCCATTTTACTGAAATATGAAGTTTTAGTTGACTATGATTTGCAAGCTGAACTCAAACTATAATAGACCAAATATTTGATCTGTAAATGTGTATTAATTTAAATGATTAAAAAATTCAAAAGTTGTGTTTGCTTTGCGTTGCGTTGCGTTGCGCAGTGTAAATATAACACCATGTCTGCATTTGTGATTATAGAAACGACAAGCAAGCAGCACTACTCTACACTGCTCAAAACTCACATTTGAATAGTCAGAAGCAAATTCTTTAAATATAAAAAAATGTACTTACAGGCTGTGAGTCAGAAGTGTCAGACTGTCCTTGCAATTTAGTGTGCACAGCCGGCATTGTAGGCTACTCTCCCAGGTTCAGGAAACGGTCCTCTGTAAAATATGCTGCTCACACTCGAATATTTGCGTTGTACTCTTCTGGAACAGTGTTGTAAATATAACTTAACCACTGATTTCTAGTTGTGTCCTCATTTGGAAGGCCGAACAAAGTACTTTTGCTTTCTCAAACAAAACCCACAGCATCTTCACAACATGGTGACGGCTGCAACAATACTACAGTCAGAATAAAAGTTATGCCTTCTTTCTTTGCATGTACATTTGGGCGTTGTTATGCAAATCTACCCACACCGTGACGTAGACATGAAGGGGCGTGCTTGAATGAGCCGTTTTAGGAAGACGTGGCTGAGTCTTAAAATATCTCTTTGGGTTTGAGACTTTACAGATCTTATCTATGCATGAACAGCTTGTAATGCTCCAAAGACAAAGGAAAACATGAAATCGCAACATATAACCCCTTTAAGGTTTTTAAGGAAATAGATTGGAAATAACAATAAAATAAATTATATTTTGTATGGAGAAAATACAAGAAGCACATTTTAATGTCCTTTAAGGTTTTATTCTCTTCATTCCCTCTCAAAATTTCTAACAAGCTGATCCTGCTACTAAAAAAGAAGCAGTTTCCACAGATATTAAAGTGTTCTGTACCACCCTTACATCTTAAAACATCCATAGCACCTTACGTCATCATCAAATGGAAAAATAAATGGTATCAGTGTACGAACAACTGTCTTATTTTATTAAATTATGCTGGTTTAAGTTCTCTTAGAGAATTATGTTACTCCGAAAACACTTTCAAAGAAATCTTTATCTTTCAAAGAATTTTTATCTGAAGCAAACTTTAAAAACCTCATATATAAACTTGTTACTTAACATGAAAATAATGAACCTACCAACCCCCCAAATTTTCATTACTGTAATGCAAAATAAAATAAAATAAATTTATTTTTCTTTTTTCTTTAGAAGTTCCTTTCTCCAGGTCAAAAACATTTTGAACAGACTGCATGTCTGTATCTCACAGAAGGATATTGCGTGATTTTCACAATAAAATTAATCATATCTCACCCTAAATAAATAAATGAATGAACAAAACCAGGAAGCGGTTTTCTGTGTACTTTCCTCCATTGAAACACCCAGGTTGAAAAACAGTTTGCTTTATTGAACAGACTGCACTTCTGTCCCACACGGCCTTTGTTTTATTCACAACAAATGAAATCTGGCATCAACACTGATTATAGTCTATAACAAAGTGCAGCATACTGTAAACTCTCTCTCTCAAGCTCATTTCTGAGCAAGGACATCTTTCTGGTTGGCTGGTCTCCCTCATTGAACGCTTCTTTTGCAGTGTCAGGATCTCATGTCCCAGACCTCGTCTCCTCTGAGTCATTCAGACTCCTACACACGCTCTATGGATCCCCTGTTACCTGTGGGCGATTCTGGGAGGAGGAGAGGGCCAGATTCAGAATATGACGTGGCCATTCGACAGCGGCCCAACGACAGACCACAACCACAAGTGAGTCAAACTCCACAAATCCTTGTTTCTACTCAAAATGATGCTTATTTCGATCAGTTTGTCCTAAAAGTGTATTTCTTTGCTAAAGGAGAGATTTGAGGAACGTCAACGGGAACCTCGCTTGACCTTACGACCCCCGAGTTTGGCGGCACCGTACACACCCGTCCAGAACTGGCACCATCAGCCCGAGAAGCTCATTTTTGAATCATGCGGTTATGAGGCCAACGTAATAACATTTATATCATAAAACAGCCTGTTTAATATAATAATAAAGTCATAATTCATATCAAGGTGACTGGTTAGGAAATCATCCAAACCATTGATTGTGTTTAGTTGATGTGATTTAACTGTTTGTTTTTGCCGTCTCAGACCAACTCAAATGTGTCTCTCTGTCTTTATCGGTTTGTCCCGTCTCACTTGTCCTGCAGTATCTGGGTTCAATGCTCATTAAAGAACTAAGAGGAACGGAGTCAACGCAGGACGCCTGTGCTAAAATGAGGGTAGGTGTTCACAGAGTCTTCAGCCAATGAGAGCTCAAGGTCTCCTGTGAGGAGTCACGCCAGGACGCTGAGATTATTATTATATTTTGGAACGGGCAGCAGGCAGCACTGTCAGGGAAAATGCCACCCATGCGAGTCCTCTACGGGGCACTAGCGCAAAAAAAGGACAGTTTCATAATATACAGCTAACAAGGTCTGTCCAGAAAGTGGAAAATGGATTTCCGCTTCATCGCACTGTCTTGCTTGTGAGAGACAGACTGCAGATTTGCACTTAAAGGCTGTACTGATAAGAAGCCATTTGTGTTGGTGTTTAAATGGTTAAATAATCAAGCTAAGCTGTTTGCTCAGCTGGTCAGTGCAGAGATGTAGTCAAATTGAGTCGGGCCAGGGTGACGCACTTAATGAAAAGACCGAAGCAAAAACAGTCAGAACCAACAAATGTTTCTTTAAGTATTAGTCACATCTGGTCACATCTCGCCCCAAAATATCAGTGATAATAATAGTTAAGCACATTTCCCCTCAATTCCTTAATTAATAGTACTGTATTAATTTAAATATGTTTAAGTCATCCTGTGCCTCCTTTGGATGTTTGCTGAGGCCCCCTAGTGGGCACCTGATTTACAGTAATGAAAATGTTGGGACAAAATGTGTTATGGTAGTGCCCATACAATTAATCAAATAATCAATCAATACATTTGTATTGAAATATTCTGGGTATTATATTAACCCCATATGTTATAAAATGCATTGACAAACTCCTATAACCCTTTCTCTCTTTCTCAGAGGTCGACAGAACAGATGAGGAAGATCCCCACCATCGTCCTGTCCATCACGTACAAGGGTGTGAAATTCATTGATGCTGCCAACAAGGTGATGACATCATCCTCCTCAGTCGTTCACCCTGAGCAGGCAGATAAACAGCTGGTCATTAAACTGAAGCCCTCCGGCTCACGGGCATCTCTGTGTGCTCGTCACGTCACATGACTGATAAACAGGCACACTGAGGAACTCAGATTTATTGAGTGACTCTTGGCTGATCCTGAGCTCTTTGTCAGTTTCTCATTGATAAAGGTCATGGGTGTCTGAAAGAGCTCCTGATTTAATGTATTTGTTTTTATTGAAGTTTTATTCATTTTTGAGTCGGTAGACATTGCTTTGACAGTAATTGTTATTCTAAAAACCAATATTCAAAAATATTTTGGGTGGTTTTGGGAAACTGATTTCAGCAGTGAGATTATCAGTCTATCTGTTTTATCATCCATTCATGCAATCCATCCCATCCTTCCATACTCTCTCCAGTCCATCCTGTCTATCCCCCCAATCCATTTTATGCTATCCCATGCCATCCCAAAATTCCAGCCTCCCAATCCAACCCATCCAGTCCATCAATCTGTCTATCCATCAAATGCCATCCCATCCACCCAGTCCATCATATGCTATGCCAATGGCCTCCATCTCAGCCTCCCAATCCAACCCATCCATCCCATCCCATCCCATCCCATCCCATCCCATCCCACCCATCCATCATCCATTCATCCTTCCATCCAGCCGTCTGTTTCTCCCCCTATTTCACCCTATCCATCCACCCAATCCATTTTATGCTATCCCATCCCATCCCAAAATCCCAGCCTCCCAATTCAACTCTTCCAACCCATCCAATCCATCCTATGCCATCCCATCCACTCAATCCATCATATGCTATGCCTATGCCCTCCATCCCAGCCTCCCAATCCAACCCATCCATTCATCCATCCCATCAATCCAGTAGATCCAATCCATCCATCCATCTCTCCCCAGTCCATCCCATGCATCCAGCCAATCCATTTTATCCATCTACTCAATCATTTTTATCCATCTACTCAATCCATTTTATGCAATCCCATGCCATCCCTCCATCCCAACCTCCCAATCTATCTAATCCAACCTATCCAGTCCATCTAGCCATCCATCCAATGCCATGCCATGCCATCCCATCCTATCCCATCCTATCCCATCTACCCATTCCATCCTATCTGTCCATCTCATCCCATCTCATCTATCCACCCAATCCATCCAATGCCATCACATGCTATCCTATGCCATCCCAACCTTCCATCCATCCATCCCATCCAACTATCCATCCATCCAATCCAATTCATCCCATCTGTCCTATCCCATCTCATCTATTCGCCCAATCTATCCAATGCCATCACATGCTATCTCATCCATCACATTCATCCATCCATCGACCCAATCCATCCCACTCCATCCAATTCACACAATCCATCCAGTCCACACACGCCATCCAGTCCACTCCATCCATCCATCCATCCATCCAATCCAATCCAATTCAATCCCATCCATCCATCCATCCATCCAATCCATCCCACTCCATTCATCCATCCATCCATCCAATCCGTGCATCCATCCCAATACCATCCCATCCATCCATCCATCCATCTATCCATCCATCCATCCAATCCACCCAATCATCCCACTCCATTCATCCAGTCCACACAATCCATCCATTCATCCATCCATCCAATCCATCCTAATCCCATCCCTCCCAATCCCATCCAGTCCATCCCTGTCCATCCCATCCAGTCCACCCCGTCCACCCCTCCATACATCTCTCCATCCCGTCTCATCTATCCACCCAATCCATCCAGTGCCATTGCATGCTATCCCATCCATCCATGCCATCCACCCAATCCAGGGGTGCCCAAACTCGGTCTTGGAGGGCCAGTGTCCTGCAGAGTTTTGCTCCAACTTGCATCAACACCACCTGCCTGAAAGTTTCTAGTATGCCTAGTAAGAGCTTAATTAGCTGGTTCAGGTGTGTCTAATTAGGGTTGGAAATAAACTCTGCAGAACCCCCTGACCCAATCCATCCATCTCATTCATACATCCAATGCCATGCCATTCTTCCAATCCGTACAACTGTATGTTTCAGTATCAACTGATATTGACTGTTTTAGCTATTCCTTTGAGAACTACAGTAGTAATAAAGTGTTTAAGTTTTTTTTTTGGTTACAAGTTCTTGCATCTGTTGGCTAATGTCATCTTGGCCTTGTGTGTGCAGAACATCATTGCAGAACATGAGATCAGGAACATTTCGTGCGCGGCTCAGGACCCAGAGGACCTCTGCACGTTTGCTTACATCACTAAAGATTTGCAGAGCAGCCATCATTATTGCCACGTCTTCAGCACTGTAGATGTGGTAAGACCATCATTACACTGTGCATGAGATGAGGACTTTCTCCATCAGAGGTTCTCAGCTGTTTTGCCTCAGTTCTGTATGTGTATTCAGTATTTAAAAAAAAAAAAAAACATAAAGCTACAAACAGCTTAATTGCAGAAGTAAAAACCGCCAAATTTGCATTTCACATTATTTTTTCCATGCTGTCTGTGATAATCAGAACAGACCTGTTTTATGACCCACTAGTTGAGACCTACTGCTCTAAATTTTTTTGGAGCACTGCGAGTCTCTTTCTCTCTTTCTGTGGTGTGCAGAGTGCTGTGGGCCAATTGCCAGGCCTCTGATAGTATCACAAAGAGTTTTATAGGAGAGGTTGTGAGCAGCAGCCCATTAAAATTACATTGATCATACAGCTGCCTGAATGATACAGACACACACGCTAAACCTATCACTAAACCAGTAGAGCTGCAGCTAACATTTCACTTGATGATTCAAAAATCAAGAGATTATAGAACTGATAATTGACTAATCAGATGATTACTGCATCAATTAATGAAGGCTAATGATAGCTTTGTTATATTAGACATTGTATATAGACTTATATAGAGGTTTATATAGATGTTTTAATATAAAAAGTTTAGTTCAGTTTTGATAAAAAAAAATATATATATATGTATTTATAATGTGTGCATGCATCTTGACTGCAATGAGAAATCTTGGTTCCAGAGTTTGTTTATTTACACGGCCTGCTGCTTTATTAATTTAGATTTAATAAATAATTAATTGCTTATAAAAGCAAAGAAGGCCAGGCATTTCCTTTTTAGTTGGTCTAAAATTTGAGGTTTGCTCCTGAATAGCAAAGTTTGTCAAATTATGTTAATTGCAGACAACGTCAGATTTGCAGTTCTGTATCTTCAAAAGCTTGTTGTAAAGAAGAAAGAAACACAGGCTGAAGTTACAAGCCCTAATTTTTGTGGAAGATCTGAGAGTTTATGTTCAATATTGCGGTGTCTGTTTTTGACCTAGATGAGAAAAGAAGAAGAAAAAAAATCAAACCACCAAAGAGATTTCATATCCTTTATTATTACACATTACAGTATCTACAGCTGTCCTGGTGTACTTTTACAGACTCACTTATGTGTAATTATATAAAAAGCTGCTCTTCATTACACTATATGACATAGCTAGGCTTGTTATTACATACTTTATGAGTTTAAATGCCTCTTAAGTGCAGAATAATGTTGGAGGCCTGTACAAATGTATTGATGTATGATTCTATTGACGAGGCTATTAAAGAAACTTCTGAAGATGGATTGAGGTCATTTGAACTCTTTGATCATTTCTTAATAGCGGTTTAAGCACCTCATCATGATTGTTAATTACCACATCTCCACCTCCCTGACAGAACCTGACCTATGAGATCATTCTGACACTGGGACAAGCGTTTGAAGTGGCCTATCAGCTGGCACTGCAGGCCCAGAAGACCAGACAGCAGCAGAGCGCAGCGGGAGGGACGGAAATCATCGAGACCAAGAGCAGCAGACCCGTCCCCAAACCACGAGGGAGCATGCGCAAGTCAGGGGTGAGAGCGCGCACATGCACATTTACACTGACCAAAATTATAAACTCAGGTGTGCCTTAGGCTGGCTACAATAAAAGGCCACTCTAAAATGAGGGATTTTACTGTACTGGGGGGGGGTCGGAAAACCAGTCAGTATCTGGTGTGACCACCATTTGCCTCTCATCACGGTATCTCTGTGCATTCAAAATGCCATTAATAAAATGCACCTGTGTTCGTTGTCCATAACATACGCCTGCCCATACCTTAACCCCACCGCCACCATGGGCCACTTGATCCACAATCTTGACATCAGCAAACCGCTCACCCACACGACGCCATACACCCTCAAAACTTGCGACATCTGTGGCATTGTGCTGTGTGATAAAACTGCACATTTTAGAGTGGCCTTTAATTGTGGCCAGCCTAAGGCACACCTGTGCAATAATCATACTGTCTAATCAGCATCTTAATATGCCACACCTGTGTGGTGGATGAATTATCTCGGCAAAGGAGAAGTGTGTTTCCTGTCTCTGCCGTTTGTAAGCTCTTTTAGTAGCTGTGAGCTCTTTGAGCCGACTAAATGCCTCAAAGGCATCAGCGCTAAAGTGGAAAGATCAAAGACGCAGGTCTTTAGGAACTTTTATTCGTCCACAGGTATCTTCCCATTCTTTTCTCCTTGTTCTTATTGCTAGGAAAACAGTGAAGACGTAAACCGCTTCTCTTGTTGCCTTTCGACTGAAAATGACAACCAAAAGCCACACAATGTGCCATTGTTTCATTTAAAATAGCAACAGGTTACGCCAGTAGCTCACTGAGTGCAACCATTTGACGTCATCGAAATAATGGCGCCCCCCATAGTCCAAAATACGTATTAAACTGTGGATTTTTTTAAATAACGTTTCTACTACATATTTCAGTTAATAGACATCATTTACATTATATTAAGCCATGCAAGTTTTAATACCTTAATTTCTTCTTTAGAGAAGAAATTTGACACTGCATTCAAAGTTTGGTATTTTTCAGTGTTCTTTAATGAATAAATATCAAAAGATCATAATTTATTTGAAATAGAAATGTTTTCTAGCATTATAAATGTATTTATTTTTTACTTTTGATCAAATTAATTCATTAAAAGTATTCTTTTATTATTCTTTTATTTTTAAAAAAAAAAGTTTAAATGTAGGCCATGTGAACAAATACACATGCAAACAGGAAATAAAACATTTAAATTAATTATAAGTATTATACTAATATAATTGTTCTGTATTTGAAAGTTGGCTCTTCTCTATGAAGTTGATGATGCTCAACCAGAAAAACACAAAACAACTCACCGCTGCTATTTGTCTGTGTCTGAATTTGTAGTCCAGTCACAGCTCTATGTTTAGATGTTGTTTTGGTTTCATCCTCTCAATTCAGCTTCACCTTTGCTGTGTTCTTGTTCTCATTCTTTACACTTTCCGTCGCTCTATTTCCATTTTTCCTTCATCCAGCTCATCCTTTATTCACCTTGTCACTTCAATAGTTCCAATTCCCATGGTTACTCACTTTCTATGACTTACTGACAGATTCATATCTAGTCCACTTTTGTTGTAGTGTGACAGTTCTTTTTGACCTGTCCTGTGGAGCCCCCTGCTGGTGCTGTGAAAAATCACACTTTGAAGTGTGACTAGGCAATATATGAGTGTTGAAAGGTTTGGGGCCAGTAAGATCAACATTGTTAATAATCAGTTAGCATTATGAGAATGATTTCTGAAGGATCTTGGGACAGTGAAGACTGGAGTAATGATAATTCAGCTTTGATCACAGGAATAAATTATATATATTTTTTTCTATTTATTTATTTTTTTTTAACAAATGTATATAGGGGGCACACTTGTCGATTAACACACAAAATTTTGGCTAATCTAAACATTTTTAACCAGGAATTTTCCTTTTAAAAGCTTCAGTTCTCATTTAAAACCAGTAACCTAAAGCTGAAACCTGACCCAAAGCTCTCATAATCATACAGTTGAAGGCAAAAGTTTACATACACATTGCAGAATCTGCAAAATGTTAATTATTTTACCAAAATAAGAGGGATCATACAAAATGCATGTTATTGTTTATTTAGTACTGACCTGAATAAGATGACATAAAAAGATTTTTACATATAGTCCACAAGAAAAAATAATACTTTTAATGAAAATGACCCCGTTCAAAAGTTTACATACGCTTGATTCTTAATACTGTGTTGTTACCTGAGTGATCAAGAGCTGTGTTTTTTGTTCACTGATAGCTGTTTATGAGTCTCTTTTGAACTGTTTATGAGTTTGTCCTGAACAGTTAAACTGGCTGCTGTTCTTCAGAAAAATCCGTCAGGTCCCATATTTTTTATTTTTTCAGTATTTTTGTGTATTTGAACCCTTTCCAACAATGTCTGTATGATTTTGAGATCCATCTTTTCACACTGAGGACAACTGAGGGACTCATATGCAACTATTACAGAAGGTTCAAACACTCACTGATGCTTCAGAAGAAAAAACGATGCATTAAGAGCCGGGGGGGACTTTGGAATTTGAAGATTTGAAGAGTAAATTTAACTTATTTTGTCTTCTGGGAAACATGTAAGTATCTTCTGTAGCTTCTGAAGAACAGTACTAAATGAAAAAAAAAAAGATATGGGCAAAATAAGAAAAATGTATACATCTTCATTGTGTTCAAAAGTTTTCACCCCCGGCTCTTAATGCAACGTTTTTTCCTTCTGGAGCATCAGTGAGTGTTTGAATCTTCTGTAATAGTTGCATATGAGTCCCTCAGTTTTCCTCAGTGTAAAAAGATGGATCTCAAAATCATACAGTTGTTGGAAAGGGTTCAAATACACAGAAATGCTGAAAAACCAAAGAATTTATGGGACCTGAATAATTTTTTAAGAAGATCAGCAGGCAGTTTAACTGTTCAGGACAAACAAGAGATTCATGAACAACTATCACTAAACAAAAAAACATCGGTGGATATTGTGGATTATTCAGGTAACAACACAGTATTAAGAATCAAGTGTATGTAAACTTTTGGACGGGGTCGTTTGGTACATTAAAAACTTGTCTCTTGTGGACAGGGGCTGACTGGGACAAAATTTTAGGCCGGGAAATCTCTCACATGTCCAGGCCATCCCATACACCCACAACAAATTTTGAAACTAACAACCACAATATTTTTTATGGCCATCATCATCATCATCACATTTTAAAAGTTTAAATCCCTTGGCTGGGACCGTGCAAAAATTAAATCTCTTGAGCTTTTTATTTTCCTTTTTAGTCTCTTCATTTTCCTGGACATCTGTCTCACATGTGTATGTTAACTTTTTTTTTTTTAATTTCTTGTACCTGTCACCTTTTCATCAACACATCTCCACCTTGTTGCAAAACAAAACACCTCATTGTAATTTGTTTGCACGTAGTATACATTTACGTTAGAAAAAATTAAGTATTACATAGGACCATTTGTAATTTTTTTTTTGTCTTGCCTAAATGTCAATAATAGCTATATCTTTAAAGAAAAGTCTTAAAACTGAACATGTTTTAAAGGGGTCATCGGATGCCCATTTTCCACAAGTTGATATGATTCTTTAGGGTCTTAATGAAAAGTCTATAATATACTTTGGTTAAAAATTCTCAATGGTAGTGTAAAACAACACCCTTTTTACCTTGCTAAAATCAGCTCTGCAAAAATCAACCTGTTCTGAGGGATTGTTCCTTTAAATGCAGATGAGCTCTGCTCGCCCCGCCCCTCTCTTCTTTCTGTGGAGTGACGAGCCTGTTTACTTTAGCTTTAGTAATTCAGCACGTTTAGTTGCGAAACTTGCTAACTAGCATGCTATTAAAGGTGATTGCGGAGATTCATAAAAAAAACCCTTATACTCACTTCTGCTGTAAGTGAAGCTGGATCACGAATGATTTGCGTGAACATAGACGGATATATGTAGATCGGGATGTGCATTCCCTTCACAAACAAACGTAATCCACTGCATCTTCAGCGGCTCAGATGTCGGGAGTAAATGACGACCACTATGTTCATTATTACATCCAGCAACACAACACCTCAATCGCTCAATCGGAGATATTTTTGTGTAATTTACATCCCTGCTCCGGCATCGAAACAATGGAGGTCGGACTGTTACAGTTGATTTAGGGCGGGTCTGAGGTAAGATGCTCATGTCAATCAACTATCGCGGGAGTGTCCTCTGTGGGTGTGACGCCACAACGACAGGCATCTGAGAATGGGGATATTATTTTTACAGATGAATTAAAAACCACTGCATGGTTTTTTATCATTATAGGGTAGATGCGTACATACACTGCCAACACACATTAATGTTCAAACCACATGAAAAAGTGAACTTAGTATCCGATGACCCCTTTAATGCTTAACTAAGTAAGCAAAGACAAAACTACAATAGATGCAGGCTATTGATGTGTCTCAGAGGGTATTTACATGTCTTCCTGCTGTTTTAGGTGGAAGCGATGGATGTGGACGCTCACGGTCAGAGCAGCGCGACCTGGATCCTGGACTCCAAAGATCCCAAGCGCACCGTCAGCACCAAGTACGAGACCACCATATTCTGATTGGACGCTCCTCTCCTCCACGTCCCGCCCCCTCACACCTTTTCCTTTTGCTCTGTGCCTTCACTCTCTAGATAGACTCTGACCTCCCCTCGACATGACCGAACTCCTTCCCCCCCCTTTGCTCTCATCCAGACAGAAGCCGCCTCTCCATTCACCTTCTTCTTCTTCTTCTTCTTCTTCTTCTTCTTCTCCGTTTGTCTCGCACAGTCCTGAAGCCTAGTTCTGCTCTGGCTGTCCAACAACCCTATTACTCGGCAAACACATTTCCTCACGATTCTCTGTCCCGACGTAGCCCTTTAAGTTCGTACAGGTATGCCGCCCAGTTTAGGAGCTTCTCTCTTCTGTAGTCGCATCATAACTGGCCTGAAACCAAAGTAAAGCTCTGCTGAGGACCAGAACATCATCTCTTTCAGTGCTGTCATTGAACCCTTCTGTTTCAAACGTGAAGAAACTAACATTTCCTATTCTGTTCTGCTCAAAGGACTCTTCCTCCGTCATTCACACTGACAGGTTTTCTCTTAACTAGTCTTTCTTTCTTTTCCCCTTCTGTGGTGCTCGTCTCTACCAGGCGTCGACCGCAATGAGACGCTGATGAAGACTTCCTCTTCCTCCTCTTCAGTCTGAGTTAAAACTCCTGGACTCCACTAAACATGTAGCATCAGATCAAAACTGTCCACACCGCCAAGGATTACGATAAAAAAAAGGCACTTTCCATGAATATGGTACATTTTGGCATCCCAGATTTTTTTTTTATGCAATGAAGGCACAAATTGCACATTTAGACCTGGAACTTATAAATATATTAGATGAATCGTTGTGTAACGTAAAAAAAAAAACAGCATGGACAGAGGTCTTGACCTTCTGAACTGTATCCAACAGTTAAAAGAGCACAGCAGTGTTTTAATTAAACTAAAACATAAATTACCAAATTAATCATTAATTGACTTTAATTACAAATTTAAATATTAAAAAAAAAAATTACACGATTTGAGTGCAATAGGATTTACTCTTTATTTATTTATTTATTTATTTATTTATTTATTTATTTTTCATAAAATTGTAACATTATTTTGACTTTTTTTATTTGGGGAAGAAGTAAATAATATAATTTAATTTTAAAGTTTTTACACAAATTTTAAAAAAGTTTTTTATTTTATTTTAAGTCTTTATTTTATTTTATTGTATTAGTTTTTATGTTCTTTATTTCATGTTGTTTATTATTTTTTTTTTTTTTTTGTATTTATCTTTTTTTTCCATTCTTTGTTTCATGTTGTTTATTTTATGTTACTTTATTTTATTTAACTTTTTATGTTCTTTATTTAATGTTGTTTTGTTTTGTTTTGTTTTATTTTAGTGAATTTCTTTGTTTATTTTTAGTTAATGTAATTCATGTTTATTGAATCAGTTTATTTTGTTTTATTTTTGTGTTTTTGTTGTTTTGTTTTAGTTTAGTTTTTTATTTGTTTGTTTTAATTTGTATGTTGTTTTATTTTATTTTTATCTTTTATGTTCTTTTTTTCATGTTATTTATTTTATTATGTCTTGTTTAGTATTTATTTGTTTGTTTTTGTTTGTTTTAATTTTAATTTTATTGTTTTATTTTTATCTTTTATGTTCTTTTTCATGTTATTTTATTTTATGTTTAGTTTTGTTTTATTTGGTTATTTTATTGCTTTTTATTTTGATTTATTTTATTTTTATTAATCTTTTACATTATTGTTTTCATGTTTTTTATTTTATTTAGTATGATTTAATGTGTTTTTGTTTATTTTTAGTGAATGTAATTAATGTTCATTGAATCTGTTTAATTCGTTTTATTTTTGTGTTTTATTTATTTTTTTGTTTTATTGGTTTGTTTGTATTTTTATTTTATTGTTTTTATTTATTTATATTTTATTAAATATATTTTATTTAATGTTTACTACTTCAAAAAAAAAACACTAATAAATAAATCAGGTTTTTAAACTGTATTTGAACAGGAATTCATCTAAAAGTTTTTGTGTAAATATTTGTATAATCACATAATAATTGCACAGTATTTAATGTTTAGTTGATGGACGAAGTTTTCTGAAGGTTAAGCACCTCTTTTCACTTTGCAATGAAGGGAAAAAAAGATTTCACAGCTTTCAAGCCCCATTTTGTATCCTTTTTTTGTGGAAAGTGCCAGTAGAATATCAGATGTCAAGCTTTGTTTCCATTTGTTGGGCTTCTTTTAGCTTACAAACTTACAAACCTTTTATCATGGGCTGTGAGGACTAGATGGAGTTTTATTAGTCCTGTTATGTTACTATGCACATCTAAAAGATGATATACATTCAGTCCATCCCTCACATCCAGATGGGACATTAGACGGCTGGCAGAAGCTTTCTAGAGTGCATTAGAAGTTAATTGAATTGGAATGGAAGTACCTCACTGTAAATTTAATTTGCTGCCAGTTTATGGATTTGCGTTTAGCACTGTGATATGATGTGTTGTCTTAAGTCTGAGTTGGCAAACTAGGCTGGGCCTAAACGTCTGAACCAAATCACAAAGAGGTGTCTGAGCAGACCGCCTGTCTGAAATGTGTCTGATGTCAAAGAAATCAAAGTAAAATTTAATATCAACTGCTCATTATAGGCTTTATCAGGTGGCATGTGCTCAGTAAGCAGACTATAACCAGTGTTGCAGTGAAAGTGGGTTTGTATAAGCTCATATGCCATATCAATCTTGAGTTGTGGTTTAAAAAGTGCAGTTTAGATTTCGTTTTGTTCTCTTAGGAATTTAAAGGTGGAATTATATGCATATATTCTTCACAAGCCTTAAAAATCCTCTTGTGATTACATGAATTATGGGTGCTTAAGCATTTACAAATACATAGCATTTATCAAAATCATATATCATGATGATATGGAAGCCTTTTCTGCCACATAAAAAAGTGATATATAATTTCAGTTAATGTCATAATTGTGACTTAATGAGAGAAAAAAAAAAGATAAATGTGACCCTGGACCACAAAACCAGTCATAAGGGTCAATTTTTTAGGAAGTTAGGAAGCATCTTAAAGCTTTCTATTGATGCATGGTTTGTTAGGACAGGACAATATTTGGCTGAAATACAACAATTTGAAAATCTGGAATCTGAGGGTGCAAAAAAAAAAAAAATCAAAATATTGAGAAAATTACCTTTAAAGTTGTCCAAATGAAGTTCTTAGCAATGCATATTACTAATCAAAAATTAAGTTTTGATATGTTTATTGATATGTTTACAAAATATTGTCATGGAACATGATCTGTACTTAATATCCTAATGATTTTTGGCATAAAAGAAAAATTGATCATTTTGACCCATACAATGAATTGTTGGCTATTACTATAAATATACCTGCGCTACTTGTGACTGGTTTTTTGGTCCAGGGTTACAAATATGATATCAAAAGATGAAATTATGTAAATTATAAGAAGTTGAAATTGGCAAAATAAATAAAATCTGACATAAAAAGTTGAAAGTATGAGATAAAAAGTCATAATTATGACATTTATAACTGAATTATAATTGAAATTGACCAGTCAAAGTTGAGATAAAAAGTCATAATGACTTTGTTCCCTTCTTTGTATTATAATTATGGCTTTTTTCTCTTAATTTAAACCTATTATGGTATTATTAATATAATTATGACATAGTATTTCATAATTTCACATTCATTTTCTGTCATAATTATGATTTAGCAAAGCATGATTTTTATTGTTATTTATTTTTTATGTGGTGGAAATGGTCTTCCATATAACGACACAATAGCAGCCGGTTGTATTTGTTGCATCCCATTACAGTAAAGACTGCAGTAAGAGCTATTATAAGGAGTTGACAGTTCATTGTCAAAGGGCAAATATGTATAAAGTTGTTTGTTGACCTATAATCAGCATTTCATGCAAACTAACATCATATTTTAAACCCTGCCGCTCTCTCCATCCTAAAAGTCTTTTCTCATTTTCCCCTAACAATCTGCTTAGTCCATTTGCTTTTTCTGTTGTTGTGCAATTATTCAGTTATTTCAAAATCCTATTCCTTTGGACCCCAAAAGCTAGCTGTTTGTAATGTGTGTGCACCAAAAGCAAATTTTATTATTTGAACGAACAGATTACATACAAAGTCAATGCAAACACACAAATAGATGAGAACTCGCGCTGGGCGATGCAAATTATGCAAATCGGGGGACACAATTGCCGTAAATGCATGAAATTTCATCTTTTATTCAAGTTGAAAAATTCAGCTTCAGCTGAAAATTCGCATGACGTATTATCGCGCAAGCCAGTCAGCAAAGAACTTATTAGCATGTCCAGTTTGATAAATCCGGTTGTATCAGAAAAAGGAGGAAAGTGTCACGTGAATGACACACAAAACATCCCGTAAGTAATGCAATGAGAATTAGGGCTGCCCTCGACTAAAGATTTTTCTGGTCGACTAGTAGTAGTCATTCATTTTAAGCATTAGTCAACTATTAGGCGCATGTTTATTAATAAACCATATAAATCATAATAATGAACCTTTAATTGCCTACATAGCCTAATAAGCACTCAAGCACACGCAAAAAGCTTACCACAGCTCAGTGGCAGATATAATAATTATGTCAGGGAAAAACAGCACGGAGACTGCATTAACGTTTAAATAATTTATCAATAAACTAGCACTTTGTTTTTGAGATGAAGAGATGAAGTGGGCAACACTGACTCGTCATCTTAGCAATAGTGATGTTAGGGCCCCACAATTATGACAAAAATCATAATTGTCGATTATTCCCTTCAAATTGTAATTGTGATTATTAATTACGATTATTATCACAATTCACATTGAATGATGTTTTGAATAGCTTTATACCATAGTTTGAAGCACTGCATGCCACCTTTTTATTTATAGTTTCTTCTTTAAATATAAAAAATGTAAAAATGTAACAGTGTAAAAATTAAAACATCTGTGGCATCTGTAATTGTAATCACAGTTAGAAATTCGATTAATTGTGCAGCCCTAAGTGATACGCATGTATACGTTTCATACAGATTACATAATCTGAGATTGTTTTTTATTTGAATTGGTTAATTTGAAAGTATACACATTTTACACTCTATAGATATATCTTCATGTCTGTAAGGCAAGTATACACTGAGTTTCGAAGTTTCACGCTCAGATTCACAGAGACCGAGATGGTGGAAAGCACATTCTTGTTTGCTTTCATTATTTTACAAAAGCGCAATGTTTTGTTGTTGTTCTGAGTGCACACAAATAAACGTAGAGCATTTACAGATTTGAAAGATGTATTTCTCTTATCTGTATGGCCAAAAATGAGGGAGCATTTTAAGTGCAAGTGAGCGCACCGGCGCCTCCATCTGTCACGCAGTGAGCGTGCAACTATTCAGCTTCCACACTCCACACAGACACTTCAACAGCGCACATTTTTCTAGGTTAACATAAGATTGAGCGGCCATGTACAGTTGCTACTACTTACGTATTTCAGATAAAAAGCCATATTTGAGGTCGATGAATGATAGGTGAGCGTTTGGATGTCCTGCACGGACGACGTGACTTGTGGATTTTTTTTTTGTCAGCGACTAAATGACTAGTTTAAATATTGGTCCACCAAAATGTATTCTTGCGATGCCATTTTAAACACAAGCTAACTGAAAACAAAATGAGAACTATTTATTTATTTAACTCACATGATATGTAATGTATAACAGGAAAGTTAGCATGAAATGTTATTTGTAGCCCATTTTAATCTGCTGTATTTCTGAGTGAAAAATACTCAGTAAGAACACTGTTGAATATTCAGTTTGGTAAGACTTGCATTAAACGTCTAGTCAGGCTAGGTTAATCAGATTTCTAATCAGGCAGCTGAGAATGGCTGTTTTTATTATCCATTGGAGTCTTTATGGTCCAAAGGGGAGATTTCAGGAAAGAAATGACTGGCACAATAGCGTCTTTCTTCTTTTCACCTTTATTTTAAATGTTTGACATATCCGTTGTAAATGGTTATCTGCATGTTAACTAGATCCCACATTTTATTTGTTTTTGTTTTGTTGTAATTCCTTTGTGTATGTCTCCCTGTAGCTGACCGCTGTGTCGGATGCCAAACAGAAAGGAAAGTTGGGATGCCAATGACAGCATGACTGTGGATGAAACATCACTTGTATTGTGTGTGTTTGTGTGTGTGTGTTTATATAGATCTATGTAAGTGTCAGAAGTCTCACACCTACAGTGAGCTCCGCCCATCCATCACCAGGTTTCACCTTAAACACACGAGCCAAAGACAAACAAAAACAGTCCCGTCCACACATAACAAAACCTCTCCCTCTGAAAAACATTGTGCTTTTATCAGACTTCAGACACACGTTCAAGGACTAAGTTTTCAAACACTGGAAACGCGCAGCAGTCACTGTATTCTCCCGCAATAACAAGAGCCAGTGTTGACGTTGTCTTTGCTTTGATTTCTTTGAGTTTTGTTTTATTTTTATTGTGATGCGACAGTCTACACGCTCTTGTTTCGTCTGTGATTTTTGTCGTCTAAACTGATGGTCTTTCATCTCACAAAGATGCTTTTATTTTGTCTGATAACTGAAAATAAAAACAGTAAGTTAGAAACACTGATTCCAGTTCAGCGAAACACTGATTAGAGACTACAGTCATGTCTTTTGATGTCCAGTTAAGATCAATCCATTCGTAAATTTGTCAGTATTTTAAGTCAGGTGACCAACAGGCTTTAGTACAAATGTTTGTCAAGCTAAACAAAACAGGCAAGACCATTCAAACAAAAGGACTATGGTACGAGTTTAAATAGGAAAGTTTAGCCACAGAAACTCAGTGCAAGATTAGTGGGAGATCCTCGGTGTTGTGACGTCTTATGGTACACTATTATGAACAAGTTAATAACTTTATGATGGCATGAGAATGGTACAGTCAAGATTAGTGACTCTTACACGTATACTGTGATTTCTAATACAAAATAATGGTGTTAATGTGACACTACAAACAACAGCGAGTTGTTTTTATGTGTAGAGTTTTGTGTCTTTCCTTTAATGATTAAGTTGCAGAAAGCAGGGTATGTCTAAAAAATAAAAATTAAATGGGTTAAGAATTGAAATTTGCATATTCATCTGTCGTGGACGAACCTGCGCTTATGTTTTGTGTAGATAATGCATAAATATGAGGTGTAGATGGGAAATATTCCTGTATGCATTTAGCCCTAGTTTACTAGGATTTTAAGTCTGGTACTTTTTATTTAGATTTTTTCTTCATTTTTAACATGGTACGTTAAAAATGGGTACAGTGCTAAATACAAGCAGATGCTAATGCTAGCACCTGTAACAGCCGCAGTGTTTGCACAACTAATCACGTTAGCGAATACAACGGTGACAGTTTGGATCATATTCATGGCTAAATGATAAAAATATAAACAATATTGAATTGTAAAGTAATCCTGGGTGGTCTGTCTTTTGATACTTGAATGATTCTGCTTTTATAGATATCTCTCTCTATATATGTATATGTATGTACTGTATGTATTTTTTTTTTTTCTTTGTTAACTTTTTGGTCATGTTTTTGTCATATCTAGAGAGGAACGTCTTTTTAAAGCTCAACATATCATGATGCAAGTGAGCATGAGACTGACAATGGAATCTCTGAGAGACCTTGCCACAGAATCAAAGAACGATTGTAAATAATCTTGGGCTTCCAGTCTTTTTTATGATTATTATTTTTCATAATTGTACATCCAATAAATGAAGAGATGGTATCCAGTGTCCTGCCTTTTTTTTTTTCTACTCAAAACCTTGTGGCAAAGAAAAATATTACATAAAACTTTGTGAACTTGAAAATCAGGGTAAATTTAACTTTTGTCTTCTGGGAACCAAGTAAAAAAATATATATATTTTTGAAAAAAAAAAAAAAAATGATATTAAGGTCAAAATAATAAAAATGTAAGATCTTCATTCTTTTCAAAAGTTTTCACCCCCTGCTCTTACTGCATAGTTTTTTGCTTTTTTTATGTGAAATATCTTATTCAGGTCAGTACTAAATAAAAAAAAAAACAAAAAAAAAACATGTATTTTGTATGATCCCTCTTATGTTTTTTATAAAATAATATTTTGCAGATTCTGCAAAACATTTGACTTCAAGTGTATGAATTTTTATTTTAGTTATGGCTCAGTTTATTTAGCGTAAACATGAATTTGCTAAATTAGTGAATTGATTATATTTTATGTGATTTGTTTCTGTATTGAAGTGTTAGAAGCTTTTTTGCAAATAATGGGTGAAACTCAATGATACTGAAGTTGCAAAAGTTTTATTCAAAAACATTTAGGAGCAGAAATTCCTTCATTTTAGACCTGCAAGATGTTGAATGAACATTTGGACAATATAGTAATGTCCTGTTGACGAGTATTACAGAAGAGACACGCAGCAAAAACTTCACTTGACAGTTTTACACAACATAATTTAAACATTTCCCAGACAACAACATGCAAAATTTTTACAATATCAAAGAATTGATAGTTTGAAATGTTTGAAATGTGATGTTGCAAGCTGACAACAAAATCATTTTATGAATGTCAATAATATTGTTCGGTTTGTTCCTTGAGTGTTGGCAAATGTACCACAAACATATACAATCAAATCATTTTTCTTTGGGCAATTTCAGTGTTTTACAATTGACAATACCATTTGTTGTGCCTATATTTGTGTACTGAAACTTTCCTGCCTTTTGTACTTTTGTTGTTAATGTGCTTTTTGGTTTGTTTGTTCAATGGATTCATGTGCTTCTAAAATTATGAAATAATGGCTCATTCTTTTCTTGTTCTTTTGCAAACTTCCTTTACATTTGCCACACATATTGAGCCAAAACAACAGCAGCAAATTCTTAACCAGTCACCTGGTTAACTTTGTAATTTCCTCAAAAATTTAAGAGCTAGGGCCAGTTGCATAAACACTGCTTCTTAAAAAGTATTTTCACCAACTAGAAATCTTAAAGAAAAAGAGAAATGACTACTAGTCCAAGCAGTTTAAGCAACGGGCCCAAGAACTGTTCCTCTTATGAAATGTTCTCAGTGTTTATGAAAGAAAATGTTTTAATCTGGTTTGGAAATGCTCAAGACCACCACTGCGCTGTAACAGTCTTAGAGTGACTCTGAAATTTCAAGCATCGAAGCAATGTATAGGGGCAGACAGCTGCTCCAAGAGTTCATGTTAATTATGAAAAATTTACATTCATTTGCCATTAGCCTTTCTGTCTTTTACATTTCTTTTGTACATTTATATTCATCATCATTTCTTCATTTAAACGTCTATCCATTTTTGTCAGACAGCCGCAAGTAATTCGGAAACCACAATTTACATATCTTCACATTTTCCTTGTTAAAAATTCTCATTTCACACCAATTGTTAAACAGTGGTCACGGATAGCAAAGGGTTGTACACTTTCTTCCCATCTACAGAACGGGTTCCATGTGCCAGGAGCTCCTGGATGGTGATCCAGTTGTCTAGGATGCGTCGGCTGCGTTTCTTCATACTCTTTTTCTGGCTGAGCTCAAGTATAGAAGCCTGTCCTTGTGGTCCAGAGTCTTGTTCCTTCTCTTTCTCCCGCAAGAAGTCCAGTCGGCTCTGCATCATGAACTCACGGCGTCGGCGTTGCTCACGAGCTCTCAACAGCTGCTGCTTACGTTCCTCCTTGCTCCAATATCGTCCCATCTTCATTTCACTAACCGCATCATCATCCGTGGTCATCCCACTGCGCTCCTCTCGAATCTTCATGGCACGAGCTTTTAGCAACCGGTCTCGTACCGGGCGTTTAGCGACGTAACGTGAGCCATCGCTGCGGATCTTTACCTTCCACTCCATTCGAGGTGAAGATGGAGGCAGTGGAGGTGGTATAATCAAAGAAGTTGCAGGAGCAGCTGTGGAGTCTCTGTTTGCACCAGTTAAGGTGTTGGAGTAAGAAGGAACCTCTTCGCTTGTGTCCCTAACTTCTGGACAGTCATTTGTAGACATGTCCCTCAGCTGCATGCAACTCTGGTAGCGTTGAGGCAGCGTGGTACTGCAGCGCCGACGGGACAAGTACGGACTGTTTTCAGCACTCCTTCCTCCTTTCACGATCCCGGTAGTGAGAGACCCATTTGCATGGGAGCCCCTTCGGGCTCCATCCAAGCCTTTTCTACTACTCGCTCCATTCCGGGATAACGATCGAACCTTTGGAGTAGAGTTTTTGTTGTCCCCTGTTTCTTCACTCTTTTTCTTGGCATCCGAAGAAGAAGGTATGTTTAGATTCTTATCCCTACTTGTGCTTGTTCTGTGACGGGGCGTCCGAGGTCGCATGGTTGCAGAGGCACTGGAATCTCCAGCTGCAGACGGTGAAGGGTGTCGTTCACTTGCCAAAGGCGTGCTTCTGCAACTTTCCCCACCGGTATTATAGGCGCTTGTGCTCTCTTTATCAGAGCGTTCCCTTTCTGGGATCTCGTTGATGTCTGACAGATCATGGCGGATTGCCTCGGCACCTCCACACCTTGCCTTTGCTCCTTTTTCTTCATCATCCTCTTCGTCAGCTGGCCAGACCTTTAGGCAGCGTTGGCGCAACTGCTGCATCTTTTGAGCCCGCAAAACATTGCGCCACTTAAACTCCAGGTGACGGATTTCCTCATCTAGGAGGGCAATCTCGTGCTGCATCAGGCTTTCATTACAATTCATGTCTACAGGAACGCCTGCTCCTGCAAAATCACCTCCACCATGGTTCCTTCCATCCAAAAGAAAAAGTGCATTTCCGTTTTTCTCGTAAAGGCACCGGATCTCCAGTAGCTCTCGGTAACGTTCGTATTCTTCTTCAGTTAACCCTGGCATCAGAGATCTGCTCGTCACCGAGCCCAGTGATTCAGGAGCCCCATGATCCGCCGCTCCCACCCCATCTGGCCCCAGCAGTGAGTCGTTGCTGTAGTGGAATTCCCATCCGTGCTGAGCAGCGCGGAACTTGCGCAAACTGCCGGGTGTATTGGTGGCATTGGTCGTGCATGCACTGGTGGCATCATCGGCCAGCTCGGAGGACTCTTCACAGCGTGTGCTTTCATCAGTGCGACCCACCCCACTGTCCAGCTCTTGGCTGTTATTAAGTGCAGTGTGCCACAAGTTGGGCCGACCACCTCGGATCCCATTGATGTCACTCAGCAAGGAGCTAGCTTTCCTTCGGTGCTGAGGGCTTGGTAAGTTAGAGACATTTTCCAAGTCCTCAAGATCCAGGCCTACGCCCAACTCCAAGTCCAGGTCATCAGCCTCGTTCTGCCAAGAATGAAGGTTTGGAATGTTAGAAAACAGGAAACTAATAAAACCTAAATACTAAAATCCTGCAAGGAAAGGTGTGCAGAGAAATTCTGATTCTCATTCTAATTGGTTTAAAGCAGGGGTGTCCAAACTCATTAGTAGAAAATCGAAGACCTGAATGGCTGTTTCAGGTAACGGAATCTTGCAAAAAACACTACTTTAGACTTGATTTTTCTAAACTCTGTCCTGGAGGGCCACTGTCCTGCAGAGTTTACCTGTAGCTACAACTTACCTCAACACACCTGCCTCGTTTGTAGTAATCCTAGTAAGGCCTTGATTAGCTGGTTCAGGTGTGTTTAATTGGGGTTGGAGCTAACTCTGCAGGACAATGGCCCTCCAGGACAGAGTTTAGAAAAATCAAGTCTAATGCAGTGTTTTTCGCATGATTCCATTATCTGAAACACCCATTTCAGGTTTTGGAGTCTGTACTAATGAGCTGATGACTTCAACTGACCCTTCACACAGACCCACTCCCTTTCGTTACCGTTGCTATAATCTACTCTCCTGTCTGGTTTGTTTGTCAGACAAAAATGTCAGATTCAACGTTATGATTGGTCAGATCGCCTGTCAATCAAACTCCCTGAGAAGGGTCCTTTCAGGCAGTGGTTCTAAATTCCAGTCCTGGGGACCCCCTGCTCTGCACATTCTACGTCTCCCTTATTTAACACACCTGATTGAGATCATCAGCTCATTACTTCAGTTCAGAGCAGGGGGTGCCCAGGACTGGAATTTGGGAACCACTTTAATTTATGTGTGTTTGATTAAGGAGACATGTAAAATGTGTACTATTCCCAGTGGGCAAATAGTGACATCAAAAACAGGTCAATTTCATCTTCCTATGTTTACCCAATTACCACTTAAAGAAATTGCAGTCCAAACTGAATTGGAAAATCTTGACTAATATTTGTTGTCAAATTGATATCAAGGTGCCCGCTGGGTTGGTTCTCATGTATGTGTTTGGGATCCACTAACCAGAGGTGTCAAATTGAGTTCCTAGATGCCAACTGTCATGGAGAGTTTAGCCCCAACCCTAATTAAACACACCTGAACCAGTTAATCAAGGTTTTCAGGATTATTAGAAACTTCCAGGCAGGTGTTCTGGAGCTGGTTGGGGCTAAACTCTGCAGGGCAGTGACCCTCCAGGACTGGAATCTGACACATGTATACTAGTCTAAAGCAGCAAACACATTAAAATGTCCCTGTTTGAGCAGCAGAGGGCAGTGTTTGTCTAAGAAAGCCCAAGTCTGGATACTGTAAATGATTGTAGGGTCTTTTCCCATCTGTTGTAGGAGACATTTAAACGTGAGAGGTTTCTCAAATGAGCCACCTGTGCTGGGGAATATACTGGGGCTCAAGGGCTCACACACCATCTGGAGCCTCCGTAAAACACACAAACACACAACATACACACACTTGTGTGCTACTGACCCCAAATCCCAAAAACCGCAGAATCTGTGACTATTTCCCAAATGACCATTAACTGACCATTTGTTCTTATCTCCAGTTTTAATCATTTTCCATGAACCGTTCTCAAAGAAATTAGGATTAGATTTGTACTTTATGCCAAATTCATGAATACATACAACAGTATTCTAGGTATTAAATACAATTAACAATAGAATTATATTTTAGAACTGATCCCAAATGGGCCTTTTTATCAACATAACCTATAGACTTGTACACTTTAATAAAGATAAATATTTGTCTTCGTCAGTTCCAAATCAGCATCTTTCTACACTTAATATATCAGGATAATTATATGCAAATAAGATGTATGTTTTGAGATCTTGATTACTTTGTTTTCCTTGCACAGCTTTGTGTCAAATAGTATCATGCTAAATGAACTTCATAAACATGCCTCAGACTTCAAATGCTGACTTAGTCTATTTGTATTCATGAACTGGGTCATTCCTCAGGGGTTTGCATTATGTTTTATTTAAATATTTACCAGTGGGATACAGACTGTTGCTATGGCTTCCACATGGGCTAAAGAAGATAAATCTGGTTGTTAAAGCATGTTGACAGACAATGAGGTTTGGGACCAATCAGTGAAGAGATTCACATGCAGTGTGAGTCACACAGAAAGACACTGATCATCATTTTTATGTTAATTTAAACAAACTTGTTGATTTCTAATTCCCTCTCTCTCTACTTGGTTATAGCTTTCTCATCTGTTTTTATTTACCTTATCAAAATGAGCCTTTTTCATTCATGAACACTGCATGGAATACTCTACTCCACAATGCAATGCCCTCGCTGACCTTCAATTTCACTGTGATGGATTAAACTCTATATGCAATAGTTAATATTTGAATTTTAAGATATTTCATGCAAAATTGCAATAAAAATGGAAAATAGCAATTTCCTACTATTTTTTTACTACTTCTTTTATAGAGTAGGCAGTATATAGTGTAATATACGGTGCTCAATAAGTAGTTTTTACTATTCCACTCTGAACACAGCCGAATTCTCAGGCTGCCATGGAAATCTGTTGAAGGAAATTAAATAGACATGGTGACTCGCCGCTGGAGGTGGTGTATTATGGGATGTCCTAAGTGCGTCTCTCTCTAAACCGTAACCTTGAGTAGAACAAAAGACTGTCGAACCGGCTCTGTGTGTCCTTGCCTCTCCTTGTTTTTTTTTTTTTTTTCCTCTTCCATTCTCCTCTCCATTTATTTCCTCGTCAGGGTTTCTGTCCTACTCTGACCTCTCCTGTCTGCTTTCATTTGTAAACAGGGAACAGAATGAAGCCATGTGTTCACCTGGACACTAGAACACATTTGTCTATTACTGCTTGAATAAGCAGACCATGATGCACTTCACGTAGTGTCTGAATATCAAATTTGTTGCCGTTAATGGCTTTAGTAATACTTTGTCATTCAACAAAGCACAGTGTTTCTGGCAGTCCACACTAAGTCCACACCAAAAGGAATTACATTTACTCGAGTTATGCATTTGCGCTTTGAATCAAGTACGGTGAGATAAAGGCTGGGTGACGCAAAACAATTCAAAGACAATAAATTGACAACATGTCTTTCAATTACACTCCCCCTGCTGCAATAAGAAAATTCTGTAGAAAACACTGGCAAAGCGATTAATTTAATTGAATCGAGTGATCATATCTGACTGTGCAAATATAGGCCTACAGTATTTATTATGGTTTATTCCAAAACCTCAAGGTGAGTCTCACCTCAATATCTGGTCGTGCCAGTAGCAGAGAGATGTTAGTGCTGTCCTCTCTAGTCAGGATGGCCACTGCTTCCTCTCTGTTCTGCACATCCATCCCATTTATCTGAACGCAGATACACATTACACATCATTTTACAACACATATCAAGTTAAAATAGCTAATCACTGCAGCATCTGTAAGATGCACAGCATTTGTATCATTACAAAACCAGTGTTTTATTTAGTTTTCCTAAAGAAGCTACTGAATATACTCATAAATCACAAAGAGCTGATGCCTGAGAAGGCAAAATTGTAATAAAAATCAGTATGCAAATTTCAGTAACACTTTATTTTAAGGTCCAGTTCTAGTTATTAACAAACCATTAACTACGTCTTTTGCCTCAATAAACTGCTTATTAATAGTTAGTAAGGTAGTTGTTAAGTTCATGTATTGGGTAGGATTAGGGATGTAGAATATGGTCATGTGGAATATGTGCTTTATAAGTACTAATACACCTCCAATATGTTAATAATAGGCATGCTAATAAGTAACTAGTTAATAGTGAGAATTGTTCCTATAATAAAGTCTTACCCAAATTTCTGAACAGGATCAATTTATGTAATTTTAGTGTTTGTCTTGTGGAATAAAAGTAAATATATACATCAATACATCAATAATATGTTCTTTAGGGCAGTACTAAATAATAATACTCATCAAATGTTGATGATCCCTCTTATTTTAAAGACAATGATAAGCATCTTAAAGAGTTTGGAAGAGGTATTTCTTAAGCAGAGAATTCAAATGCGTATAAAATGCTTTTTTCCCATCCCAAACAGGATCAATATCTACTAGCTCGCTATTAAAAAGAAGTTGTTCAAGCCACTAACCTTAAACTTAATTTGAATTTTTTTTAAGCAGTTTTGCTTAAGGAAGTTGAATTACCTGCAATATTCTGTCTCCCTCACGGATTCGGCCGTCTTTAGCTGCAATGCTATTAGGGTTGACCTGCAACGACAAGATAAGACACAGAATATTGACTTCTCAGACATCTTTAAGGAATATTTCAGGTAAATACAACTAAAAGCTGCTCAATGGAAAATAATTAAAACCATTAAGTAAAGATCATGTTCCATAAAGATATTTTGAAAATTTCCTACCTTAAATATATCAAAACTTAATATTTGATTAGTAATATGCATTGCTAAGTATTTCATTTGGACAACTTTAAAGGCGATTTTCTCAGTATTTAGATTTGTTTTTGCACCCTCAGATTCCAGATTTTCAAATCTCAGCCAAATATTGTTCTAACAAACCATACATCAACGGAAAGCTTATTTATTTTTTTGTTACATCCAAAATTAGTAATTTACACTTGTTAGCCCATGCATTAAATGCATTGTAATTGTCATGCTCAAGTAGAATGATCTTGTATTTACCCTGATTCTTGAGGGACAAAATAGTGTAATATGACTTAATATGACATTTTATTTAAATGAATGAACATAAGGGCTTAGGTTCACAGTCCTCCCTCAGCCTTCATTCATAATTCATCGGTCAGCATATTCCCATTATTCCCCATTCCTCACCTCACCCACGTAGATACCCAGATCCTCTTCATCATCAGTGCGATAACACACCGTTAAACCCAGTTTATCTTGCTGACAAGATTTATACAGTTCCACCTCCTGAAGAAAAACAGATAGAGAGAGAATTAAACAAACAGAGATAAGATGCTTCTCCACCCGGATTTCAGTCTAAAACAAACTTAAAGTAGAGGAAGTTTAAAGAGACAGCGCTGACCTCATACTCCAGGTCATCTTGTCTGTCCACCTCATGTTGACTAATGTCAAAGTAGTCCGTCGGGTCATAGTACACATGGTCAATAGGAGGGCTGAGAAGAAACATAATATCAAAAAGCAAAATATAAAATTAACCACTTTTTTTTAAATGACATTTTACAGTATATAAATATAAAACTTCTTAAAAATTGCAATAACATTTCACAATATTTTTACTGTATTTTTGATCAAACAAATGCTTGAAGAGCATAAGAGACTTTAAAAAATGTTACAATTTTACATAGATTTTTGTATTGCATACAAAATGCACATATTGCATAAAAATAGCATTGTTTTTTTTAAAGTGTTTTTCCTTAACAGAAACAACCACTATCTTCTCCCACACCACACTTACAGCTGGCTGAAGAGGTATGGCTCTGGCATGGGCGGCAGTGGAGGGGAAGGAGGCGACGCTGGTCTGTTGTGATGGACGGGTCTGCCTAATGTCACCATGTGCTGGAAGCTAATATCTGTCTGCGTCCCGCTGTCCACACAGTCAGTCATTACCGTCGTCCCTCCACCAGCTCCAGGCACACCTGCTTTCCTCCTCGGACCCCACCTCATGTTCCTCCTGCAGCGCAGTGCATGCAGGGTCTGCTCCTGAGAGAGCTGAGACAAGTCTCTACTGTTCACCTGGACAAATATATAAATGGTGAGAGGATTACCACTTAGAATTTTAATGTATGTGATCCTAGACCACAAAACCAGTCATAAGGGTCAGCTGAGGTTAAATTGAGGTTTATACATCATCTGAAAGATGAATAAATAAGCTTTCCATTGATGCATGGTTTGTTAGGACAATATTTGGCTGAGATTTGAAAATCTGGAATCTGAGGGTGCAAAAAAAATCAAAATACTGAGAAAATTGCCTTTAAAGTTGTCCAAAATGAAGCTCTTAGAAATGCATATTATTAATCAAAAATGAACTTTTGATATATTTAAGGTAGGAAATTTACACAATATCTTCATGGAACATGATCTTTACCTAATATCCTAATGATTTTTGGCATAAAAGAAAAATCGCTAATTTTGACCCATACAATGTATTGTTGGCTATTGCTATAAATATACCCGTGCTACTCATGGTACTTTTGTAGTCCAGGGTCACGTTTTCCATTCTCCTTAATATTTCGAAATTAAAGACATATTTTACGTAACTTAAATACAAAGCTCACATTTTTGAAACTAAGATGAAAAAAGCATGGTTAACAAATGTTATACATTAGCAACAAGCTGATTTTAATAGATTATGCACATATAAGGAAACAAAAGGAGCCTGTTAAAAGATCAAATAGTCTGAAAATTTTGCTTGTAACCAGTGTTATTTTAGTATTATTTATAGACTATTGTAGTTTTTAGCAATATTTTGAAGGTATGTTTTCAGCTTTTAGTATGTTTTAAGAAATCTGTTATGTGCTTTTGTCATTTTATTTTTTTATATTTACATTTTGTATTATGTTTTAGCAGTTTAAGTACTTTGACTTAAAGGATCAGTTCACTTCCAGATTAAAAAAGTTCTGTAAAAAAAGTAATGCACAAAGTCAAGCTAGTATAAATATGTGTGTATATATACATATATATACACACACACACACACATATATATATATATATATATATATATATATTAAATAAGACCCTTATTCCTCTGCGAGTTTAGAGGACCTTTAACGCACTGATCCCCATTGAAGTCCATTATATGGAAAAAAATCCTGGTATGTTTTCCTCAAAAACCTTTATTTCTTTTTAACTGAAGAAAGAAAGAACATCCTGGATGACATGGGGTGAGTAAATTATCAGGAATTTTTTTATTCTGGAAGTGAACTAATTCTTTATCCTTATTTCAATGACAAATGCAACATTTCTAATTTGTTTCAAATTTTTTTCATTTAATAGTTATTATTTTTCCTATTTGTAGCTTTATTTAAAGTCCCCCTGTAGTCAAAAATGTATCCCTTAAAACTGATCTTTGATCATCAAAATAACATATTTAAATGTTTTTTTCCTTGTGAAAATAATTTAAATCTATCCTTTGACGTGATTGGTTACTGAGGTTTGTGACGTAGCTAAAAAAGGCTGTTTCAACCGGCATTTCTGGGACAGCCTTTGGGAAACTATAGTTTTAAGGAAAAAATACTCAGCAATGGTGTTGATTAATGGACTGGCACATGGTTTGTTTTAAAAACACCACATAGAAAAATAAACAACATAAAAATCTTGATTTTCACTACAGGGTGGACTTTAAATGATCAAAAACAATTTATAATAGATTTAGTTTTTGGAGCAAGTAACACTGATTAAGTAGACTTAATAGAAAAAAAGGTTAAGAATGTACAGGCAATAACACTGTAACACATGAAGAATACATGAAGGGAGATAGATATTTTGCTCTAATACTTAAAGAAGTTATTGAAGATAGAAATCTTCACAATGTGAGAGAACAAATTCAACATAAAGATGCACAGACTGAATGTTTGTTAGTATGAGAGACATTCTTTGAATAACAGTGAACAGCTGTTGGATGCTTATCAGCGTACATAACAAAACAAATGTAACAGATGTGGTTAGTTAAAAAGATAGTTCACCCAAAGGAAACCAAAATTCTGTCATCATTTATTCACCCTCATTTTCCAACCCCAATGTCTTTCTTTCTTCTGTGGAACACAAAAGAAGATATTTTAATGAATGTTTTAACTGTCCATACCATGAAAGTCAGTGACGTCCAAAACAACACTTAACCTTAATGACTCTTTCATTATATGAAAAAAGCCAAAATATCCTAATTTGGCTTCCACAGATGAAATTATCAGGGTGAATAAATATACGGCAAACTATCCATTTAATATGAGTACTTACAACATAACATCTAAACATCCACAACGGTCACTAGTCGAAAGGAACGCACAACATTTACTCAGACATAAAAAATGAAACCTTTATTCCAACCTCCCCATTTAAAGTGCACAGCATGCCGTTTATCTGCCCCCTCTGTGGGTAGAAAGAGAAGGAAGAATTAAGATGGGGGAAAAAACATATCCACCAAGAAAGTCCAGTTCATTTAGTGCTGAGGAGACAGTCGAGAAACTGCAATAAGGGAAACTACATACAACTCAGCAGAATAAAGTCTCATGGTGATAAATGACCACAACACTCAATATCTGCAGAGAAAAGGGTTTTAAAGTGTGTGTTTAAGGGTTTAATATATAAGATGTAATATTGTAGATATACCCTATGGTATGAAATTCCTAAAGACGCGTTTCGTTTATACAGAATGCCTGATTTACATCTTAGATATATTTATGTTTAAATAACACATTGGTCATGTCATTCGTGACAGCTATTTTCATGCAACTTCTTGTCCACTCTTGTTAAAAAAAGAGTTTAATTGTGTTAAATGTGCATTTGTACTTCAGAACTATTTAGACATTTACAATAAACATGCAATTAAGTATCTGAAAACTACATTCAGTTCACACTTAAGTACTTTTGAAGGGCAGATCATCAGATCATCTTTGACCTCTGACCTCTGTGCCTCTCTGACCCTTCCCAGAGGCTTATGAAGCACTAGCGTAGTTGTATGAAAGTGATCCCTTCTAACTTATTCCTGCGTATTTGTGTGGAGGTATGGATGAGACTGGTAATCCCTGCCGCGAGAGCGATTGGTAATTAGGGATTAGAGTGATAACATTCAGCAGGATTCTGATGGAAACAGCGTGAGTTTTTAGCTCAGGTCAGGGTGGGCGGCTTCATCAAAGAACACCGTGCTGCTACAACAGCCAGAAAACCCTGAGCAAAGACACTTTTCCTCCCTCGCCTTCCTCCTCCAGTGACTCCGATTTAAATTCTGCTGCTCTAAATACTGCGTCAAGTAGTAGAATTAGTATGGATGAAGTTATTCCTCACAGACGCACATACTGCAGGTTTCTGAAAGGGTAATGGATATTCATTAATAGGCCGGACGGAACCTGCACACTTTTTTGAAGGAACTCTCCTCGATTTGCAGGCTTTGCATAACCAAACACCCCCAAGCCTATAGCATTACAAATCTGTAAGCTACAAAACACAACCCTGATTTCACACATCATTCATTGCAAACACAGTGTTAAGTGTTGTATTCTCAGTGTCACCAATTGTTGTAAACCGTCAGTTTGATCTTTCATCTCAACTACTGTCACGGCAGAGCAGTAGTTGAAAAGAATCATCGTTTTATAGTAGAGTTTCTGTTACAGTGACCATTCATTAATGTTTTAATTAGGGATGTGCAAAACGTCTCGGTTACATATGTAACCTTCTTTCCCTGAAGGAGGGAACGGAGGCGTCATGTCGATGACAGACTAATTTGGAATGGAAAGGAAGGAAAGGACGTGATGTGTGGCCAAATATGGTGACCCATACTCAGAATTTGTGCTCTGCATTTAATCCATCCCACACACAGTAGTGAACACACACACACACCATGAACACACACCCAGAGCAGTGGGCAGCCATATTGCTGTAGCACCCAGGGCACCCAAACACATCCCCCCATGACAATCCCTGCCGGACCTGAGACTCGAACCCACAACCTTTGGGTTACAAGTTTGACTCTCTAACCATCAGTCGTGGAGAGACCAATCTACTTCGAGTGTAAGCTAAATGAGCCAATGCACATTGGCATGCGATAATTGCATCCAGCTGCCACTCGTCACGGCATGAGCATAAATAGGCAGCAGGTGCAACGCGTACTCAGGTTTTCGTTGAGGAACCGACACTTTGTTGGTGTGACCCCGACACTTAGCGGTGGTACGGTAACTATGGCGACGAGACGTGATGTCTCCATTCCCTCCTTCAGGAAACGAGGGTTACATACGTAACTGAGATTTCAGTCAGTCATTCCATTCCCTTTCAGTCAGTCATTCCAACGTCACAACAATGACCGACGAATTGGTAATCCCTACCAAAGTGCCACAGGTTCTGCCCCTTCCAGTGTCCTGTGCGAGTCTCCTGCACCCCTTGTTAGAGCTTGGGCCAGGGCTCACACCAGGAAGACCAACCACTCTTGTCTATGCACTACCCACTCTGTGGGATTGGATAACACTGGGAAATATACCTGTTCATTGAACAGGGACACTCCGGAAGCCCCATCTTCCTGAAGGAGGTTCAGGTGGCAACTACACATATGGATTAACCCATTAGGGCCTCTGTACATATGGCGGAATTTGGGGTGGTTGTAACCCCCTTGCAGGGATGGAAGAAAGAGTCTGCCAACGAAACACAGGCTTAAAGGATAATTTCACTTTGAAACAAATTGACAGTTTATATACTTTTTAACCTCAAATGCTCGTCTTGTCTAGGTCTACATTGTTTTTTACAAAGTAAACATGCAAAGAATATCAAACGCCCTTTACGAAACAAAAAGGCACAACAGCAATGTAGGATGAATTTGACACTGAAGAAGAAAACGAGACAAGAGTTTTTCGACCTACCCTAACTGTATTGACCCAGATAACACAGACTACACATGTACATCACAGAAACGAGACAAGACAAGCATTTGACGTTAAAAAGTATTTAAACTGTCACTTTGTTTCAAAAATGTTGTCACTTTGTTTCACTATATAAGACCCTTCTTCTTCAGCTGGGATTGTTTAGACCCCTTTGATGCTGCATTTAAACTGCATTTTAGAAGTTCAAACTTAGGGGGCACCATTGAAGTCCACTATATGGAGAGAAATTCTGGAATGTTTTCCTCAAGAAACATAATTTCTTCACCACTGAAGAAAGACAGACACGAACATCTTGGATGACAAGGGGGTGAGTAAGGTAAATTATCTGTAAATGTTTGTTCTGGAAGTGATCTTCTCTTTTAAAGCTATACCGTGGAAGAATACACATATGGGATCCCCTCAGGGTCACTACATGTGGAACCCAGCCTTCTACTGGTTTCCAAGAATACATAGAGTGAATGCCACATCTTGCTGCTGAGGGTGATGGAGGAGCTCGACAAGGAGCCAGGGCCTCTCGGTGCCAAACCCTGTTTTACATTGAGAACACAGGAGGATGCCGACTCAACACAAAGGCTACCAAATCTAGTGAACCTGTTGGAGGTGCCCAACCTGCAGCTCTACAAATATCTGTCAGCGAGGTGCCCCATGTCAAGTGCCCAGGAGGATGCAATACTCCTAGTGGAGTGAGTGCAACCTGAGCGCTTGATGCAGTGCTTGATAGGCCAAGCGATGGCATCCACTATCCGGTGGGCCATCCTCTGCTTGGAGACCCCTTCTGCCGACCTCCATGACAGACAAAGAGCTGGTCTGAGGTCCTGAAGCTTTGTGTCCAGTTCGGTAAAGCACGGACAGGAAAAAGAAAAGCTAAGGCTGGGTCTGCCCCCTCCAGGGATAATGCTTGCAGGTTCACTACCTGGTTCCTGAAGGGAGTGGTAGGAACCTTGGGCACATAGCCAGGCCGAGGTCTCAGAGTTGCATGGGAGTCATCCTGCCCAGAGTCTAGGCATGATTCATCGAGCAAAAATGTGTGTGGGTCCCCTGCACTCTTGATGGAGGCCAATGCAACCAGAAGCAGAGTCTTCATTAATGAAACTTCAGCTCGACTGACTGTAAAGGCTCGAATGGGACCTGCTGGAGTGCTCTGAGCACCAGACTCAGGTCCCAAGACAGTATAGAGGGAGGGCAAAGAGGATTCAGTCTTCTCGCCCCCCTACAGAATCCGATGACCAGGTTGTGCTTCACAGCACAGCTGTTGTTTGATTTTTGCTAATTTGAATGCATTAAAATATAGTATGTGAGCACAGACAGTATGAGAGAAGTGAACAAATGTAAAAGGTTAACTCTAGGCAGAATGAAAATATGATACAAATATAAAATTAATATTCTAATAAGTGCATGACGTCATTTAGTGGCTTTAGCTTTTTTTTTTAGCTTACACTTCAGATCGACTTCTGTTTGGTTTTGATCATCATGTTTATCGTGGCCACGCTAAAATGACATAGTTCATTATTTACATGCGTTTTAAAGCTTTATCAGTTTAAACTTTTGATATACAGATATACAGTACACAAAGAAAGCCAGCTGTGATATGGCATATGTCGTTTGAGTATTAAATTCTCTTTTGCTTCTAATTGTGCTTAAACTGTCAAATACACACACGGTTATGTACAATTAGAGTTATATTAAAAAAAATGTTGTGCCTCCGTTCACGAGAGTGACATTTCAGAGGTGATAAACATATTCTCACTGGAGCTAACGCTACGCCTACATCCTACATGATCCGCTGGATGCTAGAGATTATGGTTTATAAAGTTTTAAATATGGATATTTTTCTTACACAAATGCATTGATTCACTTTAGAAGATCGTTATTAACCCTCCGGAGCCATGTGGAGCACTTTTTATGATGCACATTATTGGGTTTAAAAATCTCAACACCCATTATAAAGCCTGGATGAGCGAGGACATTTTTTAATATAACTCCAATTGTATTTGTCTGAAAGAAGGAAGTCATATACACTTTGAGGATAAGTAATCATGGGGTAATTTTCATTTTTGGGCGAACTATCCCTTTAAGTCTATACCACTCTTTTAAACCAGACCGAAATTTCATCTGAATTGAGCTCTGTTGAGTCAGCTGAAGTATTTACAATTCATTCCAATCCAATTATGAACTGTTAATTTTATAATAAGGGTTTTGTTCCACCCAGTGTTTTTCTCACTATTCCGTTTCACTTTGGAATTCTATAGATTAAACAACTGATTTGTGAATGGCTTTTCACGTTGACTTTAATGTCTGAATTCTGTGGAAATTCTGCAGTTCTTCCTACAGTATTGAATTGGCACAGACTCAGTGCGTGGCATTTGCTGACAATGACCTTGTCTCCCGTCTGGAGATTTCTATACAAACCGATTTGTCCCTCCAAAATCCATTTCAACACAATATTACTGCTGCTGTGTTGTGCCCAGATTTGCCACACTGGACTTGAGGATTCATCGTCCCTCAGTTTTTAATAGTCTTGCTGTAAAGGCCACTTTTCTCGGCTGTCAGATCATTTCCAAGGATACGACCGTCAGGGGCACTGGCTTTCATAAACGCAATCATGCACACAGTTTAACACGTCTTCCCTAGTCAGAGCCATAAACACGCACACATTCTTGAAGCGTAGTTCGGAAGGACGGTTTAATTAACAGTAAGCGATGATTTATTACATAGGAGATGTCCTCATCTCCGGCACGGAGGCATAACTGCGTCCCCAGACGCTAATTCGAGCTGGCGTAATGCGGAATACATCTCCAGCCGCACGTCCGCTCCTGTGGCTGCAGGGTTACGGGTCCACAGACAGATAAATGATTGCGGAGGAACAGAGCTAGGTGTGGAGTAAAGACACAAAGACAGCGACTGGTCTTCAGTATTCCTTATGAAGCTGCAGTACAGAACAGAAGGGGGATGGAAGGGGAAGTTCAAAGAAGGTGACAGACAGAGAGAGACAAAACAGGGGGAAGGGAAAGAGAGACACAGAGAGACTATCTCAGCCTCTACTGCCTACACAAACAGCATTTTAACCATGACTGGCACTACGGGGGTCTCAAGGGTCAAACTGGTTATTAAATACAACCTATGGATATAATTTAACTGTCATTTATTTTTATTATTATTGACTATCATTATTTATCAACGTGTAAGTTTAATGTATTGAATTAATTATATATCTTGTCTTATATTTGTTGGATGTTGATCATATTAATTCCACATTTGTTTTCTTGCAGACTTAATGAGGGGAGCAGATGCTACTGTTATTTTATTTTAATCCTGATATTTTATGAAGAGGTTTGAATTATACACCATGTCAGACAGGGTAGTAATCATAATTATGTTACCTCTCATGCTGCGTCTTAATCAAGTTTGTTGTCTCTCAACCTCTGGATGATGTTTTTTCAAGCTGTATTTGTTTTTGGAACAAACATTTTGTGCACTAATTTCAGTGGTTTATTAGTATTAGCATTAACTTCTTTTAAAAGTGCTTATTACAGAAATAATATACTTTAAATGAATATACTATATATAAGTTTGAACTGAATTGTACACTTTCAGACACTTAATTGCATGTTATTTAGAATTAAATGAAAATATGTTATTGTTTATGTAATTCAAATTTAAAGTCGGTTAAGTAGGACATGCGCACATCTTTATATATAATTTTATAATTCTATTGGAATATTTATCTTTAAAAATGGTTAAAGTGCACTGCTGAAGGCACTGACAAGCATTTATGATAAAACTAAAATATTTTTATGTAATTTCTGTGAAACTTGTGTCATGTATTTAAATTTGTAATTGCACATTTGTGATGTTAAAGTTGCAACTTTATAATATCTTAACTGTAAATTATAATTCTAAAATTATGATCAAGTAATTCATGCATATATTAGTATGTTACTCAACACATCAAAATAAGCGTAAAAAAGATGATTAAAGCATAATGAATTAAAATGTGCTTTTACGTAAAACTTAAGCGCACTTTAAAAGCATAGACATTAAAATTTCAAATTACACATAAGAGGCCTTTTATTTCATTAATATTTCATTGTTATATTATCTACACAGTTTAAAAAATATACTTTTAAGATTTGAAGTACACTACAAATGCACATTTAAGTGCACTTTTTTTTGTGTGAAAATGAAATACACAACACACAAATAGATGAAATAGTAATGAAATTTAGAATGAAGTGAATGATACTCATAATCAACATTTTTATTGTTTTTTCCACCACCTTTGATTTTCATTGCAATGCATTCTGGTATTAGCCTCTCCACAAAGAATATATACAATACTGATTTACTGTTTGCCCAGAACAACGTATAATTATGTTGCGTACCTTTAAAAACAGTCTGTTTATTAAAAGCTGTGCATTAATGCTACCTATTAAGGCAGCTCCATTAGGGTTAAGAACAAGCGAAATAGCAGGGAGACTGAGCTTGAAGTAGTTAATGGGATGAGTATTAATGGTGAGATGGCTGGTTTGCCTCTTATCTTGTTCCATCATGCTCTTGGATGGGTTTTAGAAATGGTCTTGGGTGCAGATTGCCACTGGCGTGTGTCTCCAGGAGCACAGCGGTACAAGGGGACAGATTGTAGGAATATATATCTGCAGAATAGCCTGAGGATTTTCATTTGAGGGTGTCATTTTCATGTAGATATTGGATGCACCCTTCAGACTGATTTACCTGCACAACACTATCTGCAGAATCAAATAAACCTTCCCCTTCTTTGCCACACATGTATACCTCTATTTTATACCAGCTAACACTGTACTTGGGTCTTGTGACCAGTGAAGCCCCCAAAGTATTGATTAATAAAGCCTAACTTTCACACAATTACTTGCAGAAAAGTATGTTATGACTTCAAAACAATTTTAACATCCTGCGCGATTTGAAAACTGATACTTCTGAAAGTTGTCATCACATATACAGCTTCATATGCATGAGTTTTCTAATTCAGTAGGTACAAATCCTGTAAAACTACAGTTCAACAAAACAGATCAAATCCACATACGGAAGTTAAAATAGGATGGCTGGATCAACAAATGCATTTTCATATCACTTTTGCATTTGTAAACACTATCAGGTAGGTTTAGGGTTGGGTTTGGTGTAGAGGGTATTTACAACATGACAGAGCATTAACCTTTAGCGACACTCCCTGGATATTTGAATTCTGAACAAACGCAATACGTGCCTCAAGCAGCGTAATAAAAATGCAGCAATACGTGCCTGTACCAGCGTAATAAAAATGTGCCATGGTCACGTACTGAACGTGAGTTTTAGTGCTACTCTCTGGACATTTCACTCTAAAACTGCCGTGAAATGTGCAGTAAGGTAAGTAAAAACGGTGTTGCAGGAATGTATATAGAGGCACGTATTTTCATGAGCCTGGGTGGAATTTATTATATGTACACTATTGTAATACAATATTGTCAATTTCTTCCTTATTTCTAGTACATAATTAGATCAAGTTCACTTGATTCATGTCATTTTGTGCAGATGCAAGTTGTAATGTTACATAGGGGTTGACCAGTTAAGGCCTGGCTGAATATCGGCACAGATATTTAGCATTTTTATGGTTAGCGGTCATTTTCAAAACTTTTATAGAAAGCATTTATAGAAAGTCTTTGTCAGAGCCCTTGTTATTCTTAATTTTGAGATTAATTTTCATTTTTGCACCAGACATATATATCGGTTCAAAATATCAGTCATCGGTCCACTTGATCGGTAATAATTGGTGTTAGCATCGGCCCTGAAAAACACATACCGGTCGACCCCTAGTTAAGATTACATATAAGATTAATCTCAAGATATAGGAAAATTTGTGCATTAGTACACCAATCAGATATATTTGTAGCAATAGCCAAAAATACATTGTATGTGTCAAAATTATACAAAATTTTTATGCCAAAAATCAGTAGAATATTAAGTAAAGATCATGTTCCGATCTATCATGAACTTAAATGATTTTATACAACAGTTCAGTAAATAAAAGTTGATACTGTGTTATAAACACAATATTATGTACATATGTACAAATGTACCTTTGAAACCATAGCAGAATTGTTGCGCGTCCCTGAGCAACACAGCAGTGTTTAGTTTCTGAATGAATCCATGTTTTGAACGAATCGTGTGAACCAATGACTCAAAAGCCCATTCATAAAGAGAGCCGTCTACTTCATTCCTGAACAAATTGTCCGTTTGAACGAATCGAATGAATAACTCATAAAGACATTTACTGCCACCTGCTGGCAGATTTAGTTTCTTATTTAGAGTATCATTTCATAAAAAATATATATAATAAAAATTTTAAAATTTAGGGATAGTAAAATAGGGATAGTTCACCCCAAATTTTTTAATTCTGTCATCTTTTATTCACCCTCATGTCGTTTCAAACCTTTCTTTTGTGGGACATAAAAGAAGGTATTTTGAAGACTGTTGGTAACAAAGCTGTTATGGTTACCCTGACTTTCATTATGTGAACAAAACATACTGAGATGTTTCTCAAATGATCTTCTTTTATGTTCCATAGTTTACGGTTCCATACTTTCTCATTTACCGCAAAAATAGCTTTAAATAATCTTTTGTGGGTATTTTTACAGTCAAATTTATTTTGCAATTAATTAGATTAATTAATCAAAACAATGTGTAATTAATTAGATTAATTATTATATACACACATGCATTGTCAATGATGAATTTAAAATAAGTCCAGTGATAATGTGCATGCAGATTGTAGAGTTCAGAATAAAAGTTTCCTTCAGTATTAGCCATAAATGATCAAATTCGTATCAAAAGTTCAAATTTTAATCAAATTTACATTCAAATAGTAATTATTCTACACTGAACTGAAACCAAAACCCTCAAAATGCAGGCATAAACTGCTTAAATCATCAGAATTCAGGCAGATTTACTGAATAGCATGTGTTTGTGTTACTCCATTTGATATTGCTTCAGAAGTCCCATATTTCAAAACACCCTTAATGCATTTTCAAAGTATTTTCAGTATGAGAATCAGTTAATATGGGTGTCAAATTGATTATGCATCTCTTAAATGCTCCAGATGTGAGATTTGTGAAACTTTTGTGAGGTTTTTTAAACTGAAATGCGTAACTTCCTTTCCTACAGCTGCCATATTGAGCAACACATTCCTGACAGTTCATTTCTCAACAAGTGGTCTGTGTTTCGGATTAAACCCGTGTTGTGTGCTACAGAGGGTTTATAAGAGGGTTTATTTAGCATCTAATGGTAGCTTGTGTGTGTTACTGTGGCATATTGACACCTGTTTTGTGGAGCACACACAGCATCTGATAGTGTGCGGGCGGTGAGAAGCATACTAATGCTCCCGCTCGCTCTCCTGGGACTCCCGTCTGACAGCGGCTCAGAGTAAACGCTCTCTAGATACAACCGCTCAGAGCTGGGAGCACCAATACGTTCTCACATGTACCTTTAAAGACTTTTGTTAAATTATTAAACCTGTAGCTGCAGTAACATTTCTCTTTGTCTCCGAGATAATACTAGAGCGTTGGTTAATTTCCATTCTGTAGAATTCGTCCTAGATCATCTACATATTCTGACAGTTTCTAGACATTAAAAATACATGCATGCTTTCTGTCTCTTCATTTATTTGCATTCTAATGTATAAAGCAGCTGGTAAACTATTTCAATTTATGATTTAATGTTCTAATTTTTTTATTACCCATGCAGCATGTACTTGAAAGCTGTGGCTGTTTTGTATGTAAAAATTAACTATGCAGAACTCATATCATACCCTGCAGACAGTTTGTCAAGGGAATACATATCTGCTGAAATGCCGTGAAGCGGAGCGATCCTTTCCTACTGTGGGCCTGCTGCTATGGATTTATTCAAATGAAATACAAAGTTATGTACGAAAGCCTCTTGAAAAACAAACCAATTGGATGATTATACAGCAGGCTTTGTTTGTGCAATCAGCTTTTGTTTGTACGGAGATTCATTGTTTCATTTTGTAGTCTCTCAGCACATACACCATAAAGGAGTCAAAACATCGCCACTGTTTAGTCTGCATCTCTCCTCTCTTTGACTATTTCTTTCTCTTTGATGTCTAAAACATTATTTTGTTCGAAAACCAAATGAGCTTTGGAATGCCCTACTTAAGCAGAAACAGTCTTAACAGTCACTGATGTTTCACACAAACACAAGCCTGACTAAATGATAACCTTCATTCCGTTCAAGTCTCTTGAGATTCTTATGTTTATTGAGACTCTCACAGAAACTTAACCCTAACCTTGTTTGCAGCAAATAGGAATCTGGCATGAGTTACTATCTTCATAATAGAACTCCAAAATACCTGAGAGATTTGAATAAAATAGTTGATTCTAATAGGGCTGTCACGATTCCTCAATTCAGTTTGAGTACTCCATTTTACAAAACCCTAAAATGAATTTTGCCCATGTCGAATAACCGTCAAAATACCAAAAGTGGCACGTTCCACAGACGAGAACCCATGATGCATTATTAGACCATTTTCCAAGACTGCGTGATATATTTATCCCATTTAAAATCATAATAAAGCATAATACTATTGTGAATGCACAAATGATATGATTCAATTAAAGGGGTCCTATTATGCTCTTTTACAAAGTGTTGATTTTTTGGTTGGATTGCACTAGAGCATGCTTTCATGCTTGGTGGTTTGAAAAACGCATTATTTTTAACATAATTTACATTATTACAATACATCTTTCTCAGCCTGACACACAAGGCTCGATTAGTTCCGGGTTTAATGAAGGCCCGCCTTCTGAAAAACAAAATGTGTTGTGATTGGTTAGCTGTCCCACTGCGTTGCGATTGGCAAACAGCTTAGACGGTGTTTCAGTACTGACACGACCCTTGTTGAAGAAGCAAGTTTCATGTACAACTGTTAGCGCAAGCTAGATTAAAGTGATTCTTACGTTTTAAATATGGTTATTTTTCTTACAAAAACGCATCGATTCACTACAGGAGGGTTAATAAAGCTTGGGAGCGCCAGGATAAATTTTAATATAACTCCGACTGAATTCGTCTGAAAGAATCATATACACCTAGGATGCATGGAGGGTGAGTAAATAATACACTACAGTAGTTTTTGAAAAGGGATTTTTTAAAAACGAAATATCATCTTTTGGAGTGGACTTGAGATTTGTAACTTTGTAGATCTTTTTTATGCCCGAAGATATACACCACATACTGACTAAAATTCAACAAGTGAAAAAGCATAATATCACCCCTTTAAATATATGCAATGCAGGTGTAATATATGGGCTTTAATTATTTACATGCGTGTACATTCTGTGTCAGAGCATCTCCGTTCACAGTAAATGCTGCTCCACACAAACTGTTATCATTTACATGTGTGGAGCATCTCAAACTCCATTTCTGCATGTTGCTGTGAGTTTGGGTTTATTATAATATTCATCTGGGCGTGCATCCCAGCGTGTGCCATTTGGTAAATCATTTATAAACCCATGCAAGCACAGGAATATACATCAGTATCTTTCTCAATATGCTAACTGTTACTGTTGTTATATGCTAACTGTTCGTTGCAATTTCAAAATAAAAGTTTAAACCCTCGTTCTAAGTTTACACATTTTGATGTCCACATATTTAAGAAATTACAGTGGCTGTAGCATTTCTATCATAAAGAAATGGCCAAACATTAAAGATTAAATGGACATTTGAATTAAATGTCATTTACTCAATATTAAACAAGGATTAGTTCATGCAGTAAAGTGTGAAAACAGTTCACACAGTTCCTAGCACAATATTATGATATGACCTCAAAACATTTAACCATAGCACATGAATTGTAAACTAATGAATTGTTGAGATTTTATTAGAGAAGGAGATCCATATGCAAGACTTTTCTGACATAGTAAACTTGCTTGGTAGCGCACCTGGTACAGCACTGGACTTTAGATGTGGAGCATTTAAACACAAGTTACGACACTCGATACACAGCTCAAAGTAGCTAGCATTGATTCCTTCAGCAAATGCCTTTTTATTTCCAGATTTATTTTGTTATTCTTATTGTTTAGATTTAGGGTAGGGTTTAGTGTTGGTGGTACATAAATTTTGAGCCTTACAGAAAGTTTTAGCGCCACTCAACAAGACATTTCATTTCCTAATTTCTGCGATACATGCAACAACCAGTGTTGTAAAGTATTGCCACATTCACAATAATCTGTTTTGGACAAAACTGAATGTACTGTTAGTGCCACTTACTCTACATTTCACTTTGAAAGTGTGGTTTAAAAGCAATGTCATTTTATTGCCACAAGCATGTTTTTCCAATAAGCCTGGGTTGGTTTTGCCTTAAGCATGTTGTTAAACTAAAAATGTGATTCTGTGAAACTTTTTTTTTTCTAGTATTGAATGAATATATTTACATTGACATTCATGCTCACTTACTATACTGATTTTTTTTTCCTTGTTTTGGAGAAGAGTTATTATCTCGAGCAGGTTCATAACTTATTGCACATAGATAATCTGTATTGCAGTCTTTGACTCGAACTCTGACCCTCTCATTTATCCTTTACATCCCCACATGTCTGATACCTGTTGGTGCACATACCGATGAGGTGAAGGATGAACTCACTGTTGACACTCATTTCCATATTGAGTAGATCTTGATCCCTCCCCTGACGATTAATTCCACTGGGATTAATTAGACACACATAGTGCTGAACCCTCATTAACACGCTCCTGTGATGTGATCTGCTACAAATGTGCCGTCTGCGCCCGGGCGTGTATGTGTGTGTTCAGAGGTTTGGGAGATCCTTCACACCTAAATTATGCAAAAGGGTGAAACAGCTCCAAGTTGACTTGTTCGTTTTCTGAAGAAAATATGAGTGGTGCAGAAGTCACACCACAATGATAGGGTGTTGTGGATGATTGCTATGCAGTGCTAAGAGTGTTTTAGCATGTTTCTCTGCTGTTGCTTGGTGCTTAGTGGCCTAAATAAAAAGAGACAATTTTCTGATATGGCTTTCAATGTCATTTTGTCATTTTATCATCTGACAAGCTGAATTTTTTTTTACATATACACTAGTGTATCCATACAGCATGCAACTTAAATTTCCTCAACAGTAGCCGTACACTGTATGAGCACAGCCAGATTTGTCCACAAGGTGGCCCAGCCTGTTGTACCACAGTCGAAAAAAGAAATTCATAAGAATTTCTAAAAATAAGGTGGAAGTATACTTTGTTAGGCTGAGCATTTGGCTCTACGCATCTGATTAAGGCTTAAAGGAACACACCACTATTTTTGAAAATAGGCTCATTTTCCAACTCCCCTAGAGTTAAACAGTTGAGGTTTACCTTTTTCGAATCCATTTAGCCAATCTCCGGGTCTGGCGGTAGCACTTTTAGCATAGGTTAGCACAGATCATTGAATCTGATTAGACCGTTAGCATCTTGCTCAAAGAGTTATTTTTCCTATTTAAAACTTGATATTGAAATGAAATATTACGCAGCGACTGAAAATAGTCTCCGTGTGAAAGCAGGTGGTCACGTTGGTTATGTTGACGAAAGTTAGCCTATTTTCAGGCGCTGTGTAAGATCATTGTGCCTGCTGCACCCATGGTACGGCAGCAAAGTTCGTTAATACATGATGTTTTAAATAGGAAAAATATTGAAGAGAAGAATTACTGTCTATGCTGGGTCAGAAAGCTCGGATTTCCTCAAAAATATCTTAATTTGTGTTCTAAAGATGTACAAAGGTCTTATGGATTTGGAACGACATGAGGGTGAATAATTAATGACAGAATTTTCATTTCTGGGCGAACAATTCACAAATAATTTACTCACCCCTTTGTCATCCAAGATGTTCATGTCTTTTTGTCTTCAGTCGTGAAGAAGTTATGTTTTTTGAGGAAAACATTTCAGGATTTTTCTCCATATAATGGACTGATATGGTGCCCCAATTTTGAACTTCCAAAATGTAGTTTAAATGCAGCTTTAAATGGCTCTAAATGATCCCAGCCAAGGGTCTTATCTAGCGAAATGATCGAAAAAAAAAAAATCGTATACTTTTTAAGCACAAAAGCTCAGGCTCTGGGTTGCACGTTCACGTACTATTGAATCACGTCAAAAGGTCACGCGGAACGTAGGCAAAACCACAGACCCAGTGCTTACAAAGCGAACGCGCAAAGACTAAGAAAGTGCAAGTAAGTGAAACGCTGTTTACAAACAAAAAGTACAACGATGTTGGACGATTCTGAAGTTGTAGGAGAAAATAACATGGAGTTTTTTGACATACTCTACCTTTTTGAGCTGAAGTACACAGAAGATGAACTTGTGGTGATTCAAAGACATGATTCGTAATAGTGATGAGAAGTTCGGATCATTTTACCGACTCTGACCTTTGAGTCTCGTTCAGCAAAATGAACGAATCTTTTTCATTCATTTTAGCAAAATCAGCATCACATGACAGCCCCGTAAGATGAACGAACGACTCGAAAAACCTGAAGACTCGAAACAGGTGAACTAATTCCAGTACAGAACCTGATTCCACGACTGAATGAATCACTCCCCGAGACGACTCGTTCTTCCCGAGTCACATTAAAGATTCGTTCAAAATGAACGAATCGTTCAAGAACGACCACTGGACGTGCATCCCAGAGCCTGTGCTACACGAGCTTTTGTGCTTAAAAAGTATACAAATGTTTATTTTTCGAAAACAATGACCAATCGATTCACTACATAAGACCCTTCTTCCTCAGCTGGGATCGTTTAGAGCCTTTGAAGCTGCATTTAAACTACATTTTGGAAGTTCAAAATCAGGGCACCAATGAAGTCCATTATATGGAGAAAAATCCTGAAATGTTTTCCTCAAAAAACAATTTCTTTACAACTGAAGAAAGAAAGACATGAACATCTTGGATGACAAGGGGGTGAGTACATTATTTGTAAATTGTTGTTCTGGAAGTGGACTTCTCCTTTAAGCAAACAACAAAAAAGAAAAAACTTAACTGTGAGTATATCGGGACATTTCACAGTATTTATTCAAACCCCTAAGCCTGATACCAACAATAGTAGGTTGGAAGCTTGATTTAGTAAACACCATTAAAGGGTCAAGGTTCTCTGGTTTGCATGGCCCAACTGGCCTCTGCTGGTACATACACTTTAGAAAAGAATTTTTCTCACTGAAGGCCATTCAGAACTAACATTATTTATTGATTTATTTGAAAGTATAGATTCCTTGTGGCTCTAGAATCATTATTCACATGGTACTAGGTAGGTAGTATTGTTTCCCTGAAGGAGTAAAGAGAGCAGATTTAAAACTGAATATTTCTGGAAGGTCTTGCAACAGTTCAGCAACTGCTCCTGAGAAGAATAGAAATGCTAATGGGTAGCTTTCTGCTACTATTCTACACATCATCGAACACCACTAACTAAAGGTGAACATCTTGCTAATAAAAAATTCATGTATCTTTAAAGAAAACCCACTTGATAGGCCTAGTAAGAGAGAAGACGAGATGTGAGGATATGTCTGGCATGACGAGACAGACAGACAGAAAGAAAGGGTGTGGTCGAGCGGAAACGCTGAGCTCTGTGTGTGTGTTGAATGGAGGCAGAGTGATTCTTTGATCACTATAAGCACTTATTTGTACCATATGTTCATTAATACTAATGCAACTACGCAAAAACCTGTGTAGGACGACTCATTCTGCTTGCTTAATGAGTCTGGTTGCCATAGTTACAGCATCCCATTGCAATGCAGCTCAGAGAGAGAGAGAGAGGAGAGAGAGGGGAAGGGGCGCTCAGAATGATTGATGGGGTGCTGGATAGCGCTAGTGTGCTGGGCAGATTGATGGTGTTTATTCTGCGGTTGGTTTTGCCAGTGGAAAGGAAGCTACACATGTGCCTCAGTGTGTTGAGAAGCACTGAACACCCACATCAGATAAACACACTTTCCTGCTTTGAGAGGATTTGTGTGTGCATCTCTTCTCTGATTCTCATTTCCATGTTATCATATCCACAATGTGGAAATGGCTTTGTGGCACATATAACGGCAAGGTCATGTTTGCAGGGTCAAAATGCGTTTTGTAAGTTGATGCTAAGATATGCTTTGTATTTATATTACAAACGTAAACGCATTTTACAACTCACAACTTTTTTGCACACTTATATAATTCAACCAGAATTGAATATTCTGTCCTCATGTCATTTAAACCAGTTTCCTTTTTGTGGAATGCAATATGAGAAGTTTTTAAGAATGTCCATGCTGTTCTTTTCCATGCAATAAAAGCATATGGAGATCAGTGATTGTTAAAAAGAGAAAGAGACATAAAAACCATATATGAAGTGTTTGCTTATATTCCAGGTCTTCTGAAGCTATGTGATAGATTTAACTGAGGAACAAACCAGCACTTCTGGTCCTGGGTGGTTAAACGTCTTGAAAATAGCCGTGTGAACATTCTTAACAACTTCTGTTGTGCTCCAGTAAAGAAGTCGCATGGGTTCAGAATAATGCGAATTATGACAGGATTTCTTCAACTCTTGTACAACATCAAAAATAAATAAATAGTTGTCTTTGAGAACAGAATAATTCATACTGAAGCAAGAATAAACAACTGGGAAAAGCGTGACTGAGCTTAAATCTTTTAGTTTCCAGCTATCACCTTCTCAAAGAGCTGTCATATTCCTCAGATGAAATGACTGTGCTGTGAAATCATACACACCAGTGACAGTAGAAACTGGTGCAATGAACTTCAGTTAACCACAGGGTAATATTAGTGTGCATACACATTAAAGAGCTTCACAAACCAGCATCGGCCACCAAATTCATGTATTTCTTTACAAAACGTGTGAAATCAATAGGAGTGCTTTATGCAACAATATTAAAATCTCACAATACAATAATATCTCGAATTGAAGTCCACAATACAACATTTACTGCAAGATTTTTTTTTTTTTTTTTTCAAAAAAAACAAATGAAGACTTGGAAAAGAAAAAAAGGGAATTTTGTATATTTTAAAGTTATTTTGAGAGTTCAAAATTAAAAGCTTATTTTTAAGTATTTCATAGGTATATTATTTTTGCTTTGTACTACAGTAGGGAAATTGCAATACTTTCCTGATTTTTACATTTGAAGGAGATATTTTGAATTTGGACTGCAGTAACATTACCCATGTAAACCACTATCTGTCAGCAATTCATACTGCACTTTTAAGCTTTTATTTTGACGGAAACCATACTAGAGCTTTTATTTTGACTGAAAACTCCAGCCTTAGTGAAAACAGGCTTACAAAAACACATCTCACTACAAATCTAGTGAAATGCTGTAATCATCTGCCGTGAAAATAAAGCATAACTGGTGGTCGTTGCGCTAATCTCACAGAACATGCAATAAACGAGTTCCCTGCATTCATTCACTGTGAACTGAACCGTTCTGAGGCAAGTTTGTTTGACAAATGCTGTGTCATAGCATAATGGCCCAAAACACAACTTTGAAGACATTTTATGTTAGAATAAGTTGTTTAAATATATTTTAAAAATGAAACTTTCTTCGTTTCATATCGTCATGTGACCATGATGATATCGAGATATCGTTTTATCACGATACTATGACATTGATAATACCGTTACATCCCTACTATAAGTTAAAATAATTTATTAAGGTTCAAATGTTTGCTGAACAAAATGTCAGCTGTCAGAAATTAGTAGGAAGTGTAGGAGCCCTTGCTTTGAATGACTTCAGCACATCTGCGGCTGCGGGATATCACTAGTTTCTCACACTGTGCTGGTGTGATCTTGGACCACTCTTCTTCCGCTCTCTTCCATAGCTCTGAGACTGTAGTGGGTTTCTTAGCCGTAATTTTGTCACCAGGGATCTTCCAGAGATTTTCAATCAGGTTTAGATCAAGACTCTGGCCCGGCCATTTCATTATTTCAATGTTCTTAGCTTCAAGGAACTGCTTTACCTGTTTTCCATTGTGACAGGTGCATTGTTTTGCATGAAAATTGCAAGCTGTTTGGGAGATGCTTGCAGGGAAAGAACTGCATGTTGATAAAGGAAGTTCTGATAAACATTTGCATTCACCTGTCATGTATCTGTATAAGACGCCCAACTCCTGCTGCAGAAAACATCCCCAGACAATGACACTTCCTCCACCACCTTTCACTGACTTCTTTACACGCTTGGGCTTCACGCCGAACAAAACATTTCCCATCAGACCCAAATAAATTAAAACTTGCTCTCATCACTAAAGTGAACTTTAGACCGGTTCTCCTCTCTCCACACAACATGCTCCATAGCAAAGGTGAGCTCAGCCTTTTGATTCTTTCTGGTAATGAGAGGCCTGGTCATTGCAGAGTTTTAAATATGCAGAGACAGATTCTTGCACTGAAATGGCAAGCAATTCCAGCTGCAGTGCTGAACCGATTCCCCATTGAGAGTCTCCAGATTGAGATTATGAGATTATCATGCATTTGTCTTATGTCTTCTCATGCATGTGTCTTAAGTGGACAACCAGACTTTTTGGGGCACTTGAATGAATTAGTGTCACTGTAAACCTGCAATATTTGAGAAACCACAGATTTGGAATGATCAGTTTCTCTTACAATGGCTGAAAAGGTCATCTCTTTGGTCTTTATCTGGACAACCTCCTGTCGCAGGCTTTCAGTCACCTTAGAGCGGCCCACCATCTTGCAATCTCAGTAAAAATTGGAGGAATGCTGCCACTTAAATAGTGTTTGTCATATAATTAAGGAAATTAGCACCAGGTTCCAGAATAACACCAATATCTTGGAGGTATCTGTAGAAGTTCTTTAATTTTGAGTTCTCTAATTTCTTTTTCAAATATATACTGTGCTTTATAATACAATAAATTTATGAAATATGGTTAAAAAACTGCCTTTCTACTCGTGTTAGGATAACTTCAAACAGGAACCAGAAGTGACTTTGAAATTTAAGAAATTATAGGTTGTTCTCTAATTTTGATCTCCACTGCATATATAATATCGCAGTCCCCAGTCTTTATAATGGTGGCTTAATTATAAGAAGGAAATGACCAACCCCAGACCTTAACCTTTCATCATGGTAAGCTTGTTTAATACTAAAGACTACAGACCACGAAAGGAAACAATTTGGCCAAACAAAGTAAATAAAGATAAGTGATTTAATTAACATTAGCTTGATTGAGGTGAAAGAGCACAAGGCATGATGGATCAAATCATTACGGTTACTGTTCCACTCCACATGTACAGCACGACTCGCAATTTCTGTAATTAAATGGATTAAAGAGAATAAAGTCTCCTAATTAGGCTTAATTAGCATGGTCTTTCAGCAACGTGGATCTCAGGAAACGCTGTCAAAGACATTGGACACGGCAAGAGACTTGGACGGCTTGTTTTGTTGCGAACTGCTTGGATGGTTTTATTTCTGAGAACATGAATCATCTGTGTATGTATGTGTGTGTTAAATTATTTTACAGTGCTTAAAAGGAAGCACAATATTGAAATTCCTCTTCCATTTTTCTTCCTCTTCTCCAAATTGCAATTAATTCAACTCAAACTACTTAACATTTGCATGTTCACACTTAACATTAGCACCATTCAGAATCTAACTAATAGCAGAGATGCCATTGTAATAATTTTGCTTTTTTTCATCTGTCCATACATACAGCTGCCTAAAATACAGTCACAACTATTTTTTGCTATCTTGCAAGCACTGCTATTTCATTCATCAACTGAAGATCTAGTCTGTCAGTGTTTTTGGCTCAGTCTTGTGAGTTGTGGAGACATTGCGAGTTGTCAGTGTGACATTTGATCATGTCTCATTTCTTTGACGAGTCCAACAAATGATGGATCTGGAAATTGTAGTGAGATGAAACTGAGATTAGACTCGACAGAGACTCTGAGCGTTATAGTCAGGCACCGGCGTGGATGGCCCAGCCGGGTCCTGAGGAGCCACTAAGGTCCACCAATTCATTCCTGCTCTGTGATGCGTAGAAATCAATTACTGTCGTCATATGAGGGCAAACAGCTGAAGAAAAAGCCATCTATCCTTCCTTCATCTCTCTATCCTCCAGCTCACCTTTCTATCACTCCTTTCTGTATTCGATCCTAAGAATAATGGAGTCCAAACAGCTCTTTGCTGTAATGTATTCCACTCATTCTTCCTATCCTGTCATCACCCTCATGTCTTGCACACTCTTGGGTTCTATTTTTTAGGGGTCAGTGGTTTAAGCAGAAGCCTGAGTAGTAAGTGACCTGGAATATGTGTCATTTGTTACAGTTTTTAGGATACTTTTAAGGTATTTTTTAATATTATATTTCTTATAGTTGAGGTCAAAGGTTTACATAGACCTTGCGGACTGTATGATTTTGAGATCCATCTTTTCACACTGAGGACAACTGAGGGACTCATATGCAACTATTACAACAATTCCAAACGCTCATTGATGCTCTAGAACAGGGGAGCCCAACTCTGTTCCTGGAGATCTACCTTCCTGCAGAGTTTAGTTCCAACCCTGATCAAACACCTGTCTGTAATTATCAAGTGCTCCTTCAGATCCTAATTAGTTGGTTCAGGTGTGTTTGATCAGGGTTGGAGCTGAACTCTGCAGGAAGGTCGATCTCCAGGACCAGAGTTAAGCACCCCTGCTCAAGACAGAAACACAATGCATGAAGAGCCGGGGGGTGAAAACTTTTGAACAGAATGAAAATGTGTACATTTTTCTTATGTTGCCTAAATATTATATTTTTTTCCATTTAGTACTGCCCTTCAGAAGCTACAGAACATACTTACATGTTTCCCAAAAGACAAAATAGGTTACATTTACTCTTGATCTTCAAATTCCAAAAGTTTTCACCCCCTGGCTCTTAATGCATCGTTTTCCCTTCTGAAGCATCAGTGAGTGTTTGAACCTTCTGTAATAGTTGCATATGAGTCCCTCAGTTGTCCTCAGTGTGAAAAGATGGATCTCAAAATCATACAGTCATTCTTGGAAAAGGTTCAAATACACAAAAATACTGAAAAACCAAAGAATTTGTGGGACCTGAAGAATTTTTCTGAAAAACAGCAGACAGTTTAACTGTTCTGGACAAACAAGGGACCCATTAACAACTATCACTAAATAAAAAAACACGGCTGTGGATCATTCAGGTAACAACACAGTATTAAGAATCAAGTGTATGTAAACTTTTGAACAGGGTCATTTTTATAATTTCAGCTAGTATTTTCTCTTGTGGACTATATGCAAATATCTTTTATGTGAAATATCTTACTCAGGACAATACTAAATAAAAAATAATGTATTTTGTACAATCCCTCTTATTTTGGCAAAAGAATTAACATTTTGTAGAATCTGCAAGGTGTATGTAAATTTTTACCACAGCTGTATAGTAAACAGCTCATCCACGTGTTTCTTTCTCTTTCTCTTTCGTTAATCAAAATGCCAACTTCTCTCTGGTGAAGTATACAGGACATCTCCAATCATTTAATCCACTTAAACCCCACCCTTTCTTACAATTGGCTACTAGCTCGCAATCAGATCTGCCACCATCCAATCAATGACAGATGAACAGAAGCAAGTCCCTGCTCTACAGTTTTTCTTTTACGATAAGCCATTTCACTCAGATGTACTGTACAACAAAATATAAACTCTTAAAAATAATGGTTAGCAGCAAAAATGTTTTGCAATATATCATGAACACATAAGTAAGTCGGGTTAATTTTGAATTTATGTGGACTTTAAAATTGCTCACCTACCACCAGCACCTTTTTCCCTCCCATTTTGCTCATGTAAATTTGTAGTCTGCATTGAATGTGAAGAGAGAGAAAAGCTCTATTCAGATGGGACTAGTTTCCCCAATGAAGGTCAGGTAAATTTGTCTTTCACAAATTACATTTGTGATTTCAATCTCGTCTGAACTGAACATGACTGTTTTTCTCACAGAATCTCTGAAAACAAAATTCAGAGCAAATTACCTACTGCTTTTCTTAACTCAGTTGACCTCTGAGAAGAATGTGTGTTATTATGGTGTTGTATTTTTCACAACGCTCTTCCTCATTTATTTTGACCTTTGTTGAATGGCATAACTAAAGCTAATTTTCTCGCCTCCCTGTCAGGTGCAGGTCCATTATGGATTTAGACCTTTCTGCCAATTTTCTGGGAAAAATAGCTGCCGGTTTGAGTACTGCAGACAACATATTGCTCAGAACAGCCACAATAATAGCAGCATCAGATATGATGATTCATTGCTTTATATATATTCCTTCTCTATATACACATTTCCAAAGTGAATCAGCTTATTTATGAATAAATACATACATAATTATCATTTCTACATCTTAGTCCCCAAACAACCATATTATCAGTGCCCTTTATAAAGCAGTTTTCCATGTGAAGATTTAGATACACTCTCGTTCTTTGTATAACCCTGTTATATGAAAAAAACCTTAGCTGTTGGTAAATACCACATTGGAGATTTGTTCTCCTCTGGTATCAATCAATAATCTGTATGTTTAAATAATTATGATGTTGGTAATTACACAGTTGCACCCTTTATTCTCTCTCTCTGTGCAGCTTGTTGGACTGTTCTGCTAATTGGCTTCATTAGTATTGGTGGTCTCTTATCGACAAGACTTTCTATTAATGATACATACAAGCTGCCACCTAGCCCATAAACTGTATATACATTTTCCATTTAAAAGTACTCCACAACACAATTGTTTATAAAAATGCTAAAGAATCGCAATCAGAAAAGCACATCATATACAGTATCAGTAGCTTTCGTCAAAGTCACCCCTATGTCTTTGTTATGCATTTTTTATTGGCCAAGTGAAATATTTAACAGCCCAAAACAGTTGTAAATCAAAGCCACAGATAATTTTTTGCTACTTCCATGAAGCTGATTGAAAATGAAATGTTTTGATTAGCTTGGATATTACTTGTAGGAAGCTGGGCTTATAAAGCTCATTAAATCTTATTAAAATAAGACAGGCAAACAAACAAGCAGTCTACTGCAAACACAGACAGAGAAGAAGAAACCTGTAGGGACGTGATTTTATGAGAGAGACGAGACTACACATTTCAGACTGTTTATGGCCATTGCTTGCAATGGAACTGGGGGACCTTGCTAAAAGTTACTATAGTAAATATGCACATACTGTAATAATAATAACAATAATTATGTTGACCAAAATGTTTACATGCTTTATTGCTAAGTTTAACGCAGCACTTAAATAGATAGTTCACCCAAAAATCAAAATTACCCCATGATTTACTCTTTCAGACTTTTTAATGGCAGTGAATGGTAGTCAGGATATTGAACCGCTGTTCAATAATCCACCCATCCAATTTTTTATTTTTGGGGAACTGTCATTTTAAGTAATTGACATGAATTTATACGTTTACTGTAGAAAAGCCAAAATGTGTTTAAAAGTGTGACTGACCGAATCGACTGGCTCTGTTTGCCCCCTCAAGCTCAAATGTCAAGCTATGCCCATGAGCCTGTTCACATCAAGACAAATATTCAGTGAAGAAATTTGTGTTATATTCAGCCTGTCTGCCATATATTTTGCAGTTTTCGTGTCCAACATTTGTGTTGATGTGATCAGACCTTATAATAGATTCTTTTTTCTTGAGTCTTTGCCCACCACAGAATTTGTCGCTGTGATGCTAAATTATTGTGGTTAATTTGACATTATCACAACATGCTCTTTTTTAAAATACTACTTAAGTGTGTTAAGAAAGCAAATAGGTTTTTTAAAATATACTTTTAAGATCTGAAGTACACAACAGGTGCACATTCACTACATGCATTCAATACAATTAAACACACTTGTGGTCAAGGATTGGTGGTTTATTTAGATCAGGGCTATTCAACTGACAGCCTGCAGGCCCACTCCGGCCTGCCAATTATCTCCATTGGTTGTGCACTTGTGACCCTGGACCACAAAACCTTAAGTCTTAAGTAGCATGGGTAAAATTGTAGCAATAGCCAAAAATCGTTAGGTAAAGATCACGGTCCATGAAGATATTTTGTAAATTTCCTACTGTAAATATATCAAAACTTAATTTTGGTCACACTTTATTTTAAGGTCCAATTCTTGTTATTAACAAACCATTAACTATGACTTTTTCCTCAATAAACTCCTACACTGTAAAAAAACAATTTGTTGAGTCAGCTTAAAATAATTTGTTACCCTGCTGCCTTAACATTTTAAATTCAGTTAACTGAAATAAATTTATTCAACCTGAAATGTTAAATTATACTAAGTGACAACTTAGATATTTGATTTGAATCAACTTAAAATTTTAAGGCAGCTGGGTTACTTACCCATCTGTTAAGTTTAGCAAACACAAATATCTGAGTTGTCACTTAGTACAACTTAACATTTCAAGTTGACTAAACTTATTTTAGTTGACTGAACTTAAAATTTTAAGGCAGCAGAGTAACAAATTATTTTAATCTGACTCAACAAATTGTGTTTTTTTTTTTATTTTTTACAGTGTAATTTCCTGCTTATTAATAGTTAATAAGGTAGTTGTTAAGTTTAGGTATTGGGTAGGAACAGGGGTGTAGAATATGGTCATGCGGAATATTTTTCTGTTTTACAAGTACTATTAAACAGCCAATATGTTAGTAATAGGCATGCTAATAAGGAACTAGTTAACAGTGAGAATTTGTCCCTATACTAAAGTGTTACCTTAATTTTTGATTAGTAATATGCATTGCTAAGAAATTCAGTTGGACAGCTTTAAAGACGATTTTCTCAATATTTAGACTTTTTTTTGCACCATCAGATTCCAGATTTTCAAATTGTTGTATCTGGACCAAATATTGTCCTATCCTAACAGTACCTACCATACATCAACGGAAAGCTTATTAAGTTTTTTTATTCACGCTAATTTTCAGCATTTATTCAGCTATTTATTCAAATATCAATTTAAAAAAATTGACCCTTATGGTTTTATGGTCCAGGATCACAATTAATTTGTCACAAGGTGGCAACACTGGCCTAGACCTGTTGTTTCACAGCCAATATATATATATATATATATATATATATATATATATATATATATATATATATATATATATATATATATATATATATATATATATATATAGACACAATAACAATAGACGCCAGCGTTGACAAGCACTTGTATGAGGGGTATGAAGAGATATACGCAACTCTAGTTTAAAAGAGTATAAAGACATTGTTATCATCATAACTTCTTGAGAGAAATACCGCAGACCCTGGACAAAGACAATTCTTAAATAAAAACTGAAGTACAGTAGATTACATTATCTCAGAGCAGGTGCGTTTCTTCCCAGACACCATCATTAAACAGTGCTCAAACCTTAACTTTATTTATAATTACATTTAACCATGACAGTGAGAAACCATGCATGGTTTTACCTGTTATTATAAAGTCAGGCACACTGTTATAGATAGATTGCTGTTATCATTTCATATATATAATATATATATAAAATGAACATGTATAATATCAGTTCATTTTACTGCTGAATATGCATTTCAGTTTAAATTTCTAATTTTATAGGCTCCCTGGAAAGAGATCACGATGGCACGCTTGGCCCCCATCAAATTTTCGATAATCCAGCCCTCAAATGAAGCTAACGGAATAGCCCCAATTTAGCTCTCTATGTATTATAGCAGTAAGCAAAGATAGAAGAAAAGTGGAGAAGTGGAAATGTGTTGATGTGTGTATCAGACCATTCAGAGCAAGTTTCCACCCTTCAGTGAGTAGGATTATGGACAGATAGGGAACAGATTTGTTTTTGATTCTTACCTGGAACATGACCCTGTACTGCTCCTCGGGCTTCTGCACCACGCACATGTTACACCCCATCCTGACGTACGAACCCGCACACCTTCAGGCCACGAATGCGCTCAGATCACCTACTCAGAGCAACCGCTGTGCTACTTCAGCCAAGCAGCATATCCCAGATCCCCACAGACAGTTCGGTTATCTTTCAAAGTCCAATCAGTTCAACGAACGTACTTGGATCCACAGTAGGAGAACGGTTGAGTTCAAAGCATTTCTGATTCAGACACACATGCACAAGTCTTTATCATGGCTTTAAAAAGCAGTCCATTTCATCCCACCTAACTAAAAAAACTCTTCTGTGCTAGAAACCCAAACTGTCATATCTCAAGTCTATTGTGGAGTGTGAAAACAAATGAATCCCAGTATGTAAAAAAGTCCATTTGTGCTTGAAGTGAAACGTTGTAGTACAGCACTTCTTCTGTTCCTGTCCCCATTGATGTGCTTAATTCAGGGAATTCAGCATGAAATTACGCTTCTGCACTCGCTCTCACGCTTTTATCAAGGCCACTTCCACCAGCGCTTTTCTGGGACTACATCCAAATTACTCCTAAATCAGTAAATGCCGCATGTATGTGGTTGCGTGACATTCAATGTTTTATTCCAAAGTGATGGAAGGATAATTGGAAAGATTGAATGTTTGGTCAAGAGAGACCTTCGGGGAAGAGCGTTCCAAGAACGAAAATTACTTTTGCCTCACAGTCTTTGGCAAAATCTCTGGCTTTGTTTTAGGTTTTGGCTTCCAAGATGTGACAGTTTAATTCCAAATTTGTATCTGCCAAAGTTTAGGATGGAAAACTGAAAAACAACAACTGGTCAAAACAGTGTTTTCTATATACTGCAGAAGCCCTCGTGAACGTTATTGAACTGTGTACTGATTTTTATCCTCCTCACACTGAAACCAAAAATCCATGATTCTCTCCCAGTGGATATCGAAGAAGAGTTTGGCTGCTTAACGCCTTTACGTATCTATACAGAATGAGTTCAAGTGGCTCACTTTGGCTTTGTGCTTTCCCACCTGTTCCGCTTTCACTACGGCAGCTTTTCTTCTTTGAACTTCTGCTTGAGTTTCTACATTCACGTAGGTGTTTCTTGCCAGTCTCTCATCTCTCAAAGAGTCTGAACTGTGTAGTGCGCATGGCGTTCGGTTGGATAAAAATGCGTGTTGCACAATGGATGAATTGTTAAAAACTGGTTGCACATAAAAGCGTGAGGTGAGAGAGTCAGTGCGCTTGAGGAAAATTCAGTCCCACGCACTCCTACATACACATGTTAAACGCTTCTGCTTTGGTGCGAACAACAGCAAACATCCTTCACTCGGCTGGTTAACCATCTGGATTGACATTTAACACTCGCTCGGGATACCAAACACCACCACAAACATCAAGATCCGACTAAGCAAGATGCACTTTCGTTTCCAAAAAGTACAATGTATTTGTATTTAATTTGTAATGAAGCTCTGCACATTAAATCCAATTCCTCAACAGCAAATATCTAGCAATATTTAGCTCAAAGAAGGAAAATTCAAGGCGTTAATAGTGATCATTGGTGCTCTGTCACACAGAAATCAATATCTTTCTTAATAAGATACCAGTTGGATGCCTTTGGTGCTCAGTGGGTTGTGAAATGTAATTATCAGACATTCGGTTTAACAAACGCTTTGTGGTTTTGCTAGCACACTTTGCTGCAGAGGTGGGACGTTAGAAAGCTGAGCTGTCCGAAGGTGCGTATAAATCTTCATCCAATCGCAGGCTCAAATCTGAGGCAGCAGTCTTTAGAAAATAACAGTTTGTAGCTAGTTTAGCGACTTTCTCATCACTTCTCACTTAGTTTCTGAGGAACAGCATTTCTACTTAAGCACTGCTCATTGTTAAACTACTTTTTGTCTTACCAGAACTATTTATCCACATTTTGGCTTTTGACATGAACACGCTTCAAGACGGCGGAAAGCTTTAACCTCATTAAACTGTCAAAGGGCTCTTGTTGTTTTCTCGCACCCCGCTGTTTGAGATTGCAGGCTAGTCATTCATGCTGCAGTAACGTGCCAGACAGACTGAGCGCGCTCTGAGACGCTAACAGGCGTCGCCCTCGTACGCCCACATGCACAGACGGGTCAAATGTTACCACACACGCTCATGCAAACACAGAAGACTGGCGTATTTCACCTGAAATAACCTCAGAGAGTTGTTGTGAAGACTTAACGCTAAACAGTCTCAAAAGTATTCCTCAACTAGACGGCATCCAATATCAACACACCCTTCGGTCGCCACAAGTGTGACAAAGCCCTGGAAGAGCGTCTGACTCTCAAGGAAAGAAAGTCAGGTGTGAGGGAGAGGCGTGTCATCCTTCTTTCTCTCTCTTCTTCCTCCCAAGAGTGCTGCGTCCTTTTGTTTGGCCAGGATTTGAGTAATCCATACTGGCTTGTTTGTTATCCCGAAAAATCCTTAAGCGGTGTTTATGAAAAAAGCCACCATGCTGGATCAGTTCTTCCAGCTTTGGGATGAAATTCTGGTCCTGTTTAGAGCAGCATCCCTGTGATGGAGGAGAGGAGGACGGGAGAGGGGCGAGCAGGCAGGTGAGGGGAGGTTGCTGCTGTCTCGTCCCCTCGTGTGAGCCGCTGAATAAACTCCCCCACTGCAGCGCAGAGAGAGAGAGAGAGAGAGAGAGAGAGAGAGAGACAGGCACACAAAGACATTAACGCCCTGTGAAGCCACACACACACACTAGAGCTCGCGCTGACTGGAGGAATAGTTTAGGATGCAACAGAAATCTACATCCTCCAGCCGTTCTCGCACACACAAACGCACTTTCTCTCCTCTCTGCTTTAGATTTTGTCTCAAGGCATCTCTGTCTTTCTCTGTTTTTAAAAGCAAGATATTAATGTCCAGTTTTAATAAAATTGAATTCAGATTGCTTAATTGGCATGACAAAATTACATTTTAAAACATCACTTCTTTTTCTTTTTTCTTCTTCATCCACAGGTTTTGGATTTTAAAGAGCAGGTCTTACGGTTTTTTAAAGTGTCCTAATATTGTGTTGGAGTCCCCAACAACAGGTTTCAATGCATCTAAGATCAGAAAACGTAATTTTTTTCAGAGTATACTTTTATACATAAAGTCATTTGTTAGTGATTTCGAAACAATTCGTTCAAATCTGTTTTGAGTGTAATGTTTGTAAACCCCTCCCTTCCACAGGTCTACTTTGGTTTGCTGGCTAAGTCTGTTGTGATTGGTACAGAGAGGAGTACTTAAGCAAGTTAGCGAGCGCTACCATCTGTGTTGCCAAGTCTGCAGTTGTTTTTGATGTTGCAGGTGAAGCGACCCCAATTACGTCATATTTAGCCCCAGGCATGCGAATTTACCAGACAAAAAAGATGTATTTTTTTCACAATTTTTAACCAGGGACCCCGTTTGAAACACAATTTTTGAGTAGCAATTGGGCAGGTTTTGTTGTGAAAACCTGGCGTCCCTAGCATGCACCTTTACATAAAAGAATAATATAGTGCTCCAATCCGTTCTTAAAATAATGACATTATAACATTTTGACATTCACACTGAGTTTGTAGTTTTAACGTATAGGCTATATGTTTGCTTAAGTGTATTTTCAAGATCCTGAGGTAAATTACCTATTACTGATTTCAGTATGACTATAAATGTCACGCAATATGATATTCAAAATCACATTAGACACTTTTAATATTGAATAAACACATAATCAGTACCTGAGATTATAATCGATATAGTTTGTATACAGAAATAGAATCTGTTTCTAAAATAGAAATTTTGTGTGTCCTTATTGCGGCTAGTTAGGACAAAAACTCCAATTAACATGGAAAAGATACCTTTTATCACGTGTCGTGTAGTTATAACACGGTGTGTCCCATCAATCTGCAAAAACTCAAAATATTTATTTGCCATGAGATGGTGTTGGTTTTTGTATGACTCAAATTAGGGCTGGGCGATCAATCAAAACCAAAATTCATGACCTCTGACATAATTTTCCTATGCTGGTTATTTCAGTTTTGTAATCCTGTTAATACTGTCCCATTAAGGGGGTCATCAGATGCTAAGTTCACTTTTACATGTTGTTTGAACATTAATATGTGTTTTTTTATGAATCTTTGCGATAGTCTTTCCTAATAATGTGCTAGTTAGCAAGTTTAGCGGGCTAAAGTAAACAGGATCGTCTCTCCACAGAGAGAAGAGAGGGGCGGGGCGAGCAGAGCTCATTTGCATTTAAAGCAGCCTCAACCAGAATGGGATGATTTTTGCAGAGCTGATTTTGACAAGGTAAAAAGGGTGTTGTTTTACACAACCATTGAGAATTTTTAACCAAAGTATATTATAGACTTTTAATTAAGACCCTAAAGAATCATATCAACTTGTGGAAAATGGGCATCCGATGACCCCTTTAAAAACATACTGCCTGTGAAGTCACCACTATACGGGCATGTATGACCGTTGCGTTCACGTCTTTTGCAGCATCTTTTAAGCACGTTTAAGACGCCACTTAACAGAATTGAAACTTTTACATGCAGATTTATGAATTATGGAGTTAGAATGTTAAACAGTTTTTTGTGTTCAGGATTTTTTGGGCGGGGCTAAAATCATGACTCCATCAGCATGGCCCCTCCCCTAAAACTATAATAACTTATAGTTACTACAGCCTACAGTTTGCTAGCTAGCTATGTCTTCGTCATGTAAATGCATATTACCTGGTTGTGATAATTCACAGAACAGCTTGGTCTCCTTAATTAAATCTATTTCTGTCACGACAACTCTCGGAGGGACTGGCATGGTAATGTACATGACAATGTAAATGTATTTGGTCTTGGCGGAATAGATCTGCTACGCTGCTGCGGCAGCAGAGCAAGTACCGAGACTTGCTACTGCCAATACATCTACAGCATGCTGCTGTGAGCATGTAGGATATATTGCTGCTGCACATATAACATATTAATAACCCCCAAAGCATACATGAATTATCTCGTAGCAGATCAATACAGGTGGAGCTGGGGAAGGTGGAGAGTTTCTGAAGCATGCTGCAAAACTGCTTATAGAAAGCACTAGTCATATATTTGAATGCTGAGCAGTGAGCTCATTGGCTACTGATACAGGAGAGAACCAATCAGCTGTGTCATTATGATGTCATTATGTCAGATTGAGTTAGACCTATCAGGATTGCGCCATCTAGAGTTTAATGCCAGAACTCTGTATTTGTATTTGACAGTTGAAAGAGGCGGCAGCTTTCCTGTGAGTGGGCGTGGTTTCAGCACAGACAGCAAACGCCCCCAGCGTTTGAGAGAATACAGACAATATATAATTTTAGTTTAAATTCAAGCTACTCACCTCCACATTCTTCCTTAAATGCCTGTGTGTGTGTGTGTGTGTGTGTCTCTCTCTCTCTCTCTCGCTCTGATCCCTTCTGCTGCATAATGCATTTTTAAAACGTCTGGGTACTAATGGATGGATGTGATATTCATAAGGTCATGCATTCATTTCTATTGTGCATGATTCAGGTTTGAGATATTTGAAAATATGAATCATTTATTCTTGGTGTGGATCAAAGCATCAAAGATCCACACCTAATGTCTGGGGCTGTGCTCAGATGTGCTGGTGTCATCATGTAATTCACAGGGACTATTTATTTTATGCTGATGGAAACAAAGAGCAGCTGAAAGAAAGCAGAAGGAAGATGAGAGAACAAGTGGACGAGGATGAGACGCAGAAGAGAAACTAGGTAACAGGTGTGAGACCGTGATGAAAGCTGAGAAACAGCCAAGAGCTGTAATGTAATTAGTGTGTGTGTGTGTGTGTGTGTGTGTGTGTGTGTGTGTTTGTGTGTGTGTGAAGGGAGGGCATCACAGAGGGTTTTGGCAAGACAGGGAAACTTGAACTGCTTGTTTATGGACATAACACTGATTCCTGAGACACCGGACAAAAAATACCACATATTTGCATACCACTAGTTCAAGATAATTAGTTTCCACTCAAATTAATTAAGCACTACAATGCAACATAAATAAATACTTTTATGTCCTCTTTGTATTTTTAAATATTGACATTACATTGTCACCAATTTGTCCTAGACATTAATATATATAATACAGTTGACGATATATAACTCACAATTTGGAGAAAATTCAGAGAAATATGACAGATCACACACGTAATCCTAATGTGGTTTGGTGTTGGGTTGTAACAGGATTAGAGCTGGGCAGAATGTGTGCGAGCGCTCATATTCTTCAATCTGTCCTGAGGGAACCACAGCTAGACACACAGACCAAATATAACAGCACATGAAATTGATGAATTTAACCTCTTTTTGGGAGATATCATGAAAATACATACACTACCAGTCAAATGCTTTTTTAACAGGAAGATTTTTATTGTTTTTAATGAAGTCTCTTCTGCATTTATCTGATAAAGTACAGCAAAGTGCAGCAAAATCAGTAAAATTTTGAAATATTTTTTCCTATTCAAAATAACTGTTTTCTATTTGAATACATTTTAAAATGTAATTTATTTCTGTGATCAAATCTCAATTTTCAGCATCATTACTCCAGTCTTCAGTGTCACATTGATCCTTCAGAAATAATTATAATATTCTGATTTGCTGTTCAAGAAACATTATTATTATTATTATTATTATTATTATTATATAGAACAGTCAAGTACATTTTAAGGATTCTCTGATAAATAGAATGATCCAAAGATCAGCATTTACCCGAAATAAAAAGCTTTTATACATTATAACATTTAAAAGTTTGGAGTCAGTATAATTTTTTTATTTTTTGGGGGAGAAATTATAAAAAATAATAATTTAATTTAGCAATGATGCTTTAAATTGATCAAAAGTGATGATAAAGACATGTTACAAAAGATTTCTATTTCAGATAAATGCTGTTATATTCATCAAAGAAACCTGAAAATCTACTGTTTTCAACATAATAAAAATAAATGTTTTTGAGCAGCAACATATATTAGATTGATTTCTGAAGGATCATGTGACTGGAGTAATGATGCTAAAAAATTAAGTGCTGAAATCACAAGAATAAATTACATTTTTAAATATATTCACATAAAAAACTTATTTCAAAATCTTATTGTTTTTGCTGTATTTTGCATCAAATAAATGCAGGCTTGGTGAGCAGAAGAAACTTCTTTAAAAACATTGAAAATCTTACTGTTCAAAAACATTTGACTGGTAGTGTATGTCTATCTACATATATGATTAAAAATTAAGGTTCTTTATTGGCATTGATAGTTCCATAAAGAACCTATAACCTATAACATCCATGAAACATTCTGAAAATTGGCTTGATTTTGAACATTTTGTATCAACTAAATTTTATTTTGTACACTCTACTTAATATATAAGGACAACCATAATACAGCGTTTTTAGTCATTTCACAAATTTGTGCAAACAAGGATCATTTTGACAATGTCGTATGTATGTGAAACCTTTATATTTAGTACACTGTTTTCATGTAAGCATAACCTTAAATATGCAGCCCTGACCTGTGTCCAAGCTGTGACTGGTATATATATATAGCCGTAATTCACATGGTAACCCTTCCTCCAGCAACAATTCATTCTATTTAAAATGTCTTCATTGAAAATCAACAGCAGTCAGTCAAAACTGAAGTAAAACATTTCTACAAAGGATAAACTACATGCTATATTGGATAAAATTCTTTCAGCAGGGCTGTCTGAGATAGAACTGATCCTATGTGTAGTTTTAGATGCTCCATAATTCATGAGAGACTAGAGGTCTTGTCCATTTAGTCTTTGTGAGCTGTCAGTCAGCTGCTAATGAGGAGTAATGGCAATCCAGTGCTTAGAGTATCTTAAGTAAGTAGGCCACGCCCACTCCTCTCTGCAGCCAATCAGAAGTCAGCAGAATAATGGTATCTCACAGCTGCGCAGCTGTATGACTCATCACTATGATATTTATCAACAGAGACACGTTGGCAAATGTGAACTGAAATATCAAGTCTACATATTTCTCACAGCCAGACAGAAATGCAGTTTGTAGTTTGATGATAAGACATATTTTTTATGATATTTGATTATATTTTATGTTTCAACCCTCTTACTGAGTTTTACAGCTGTGCTTTTAAAGAAATAGTTCACCCAAAAATAAAAATTAGCTGAAAATGTACTCACTCAGGCCATCCAAGATATGAGTTTTCTTCATCAAATTTGGAGAAACTGCTCACTTGCTCACCAATGGATCCTCTGCAGTGAATGGGTGCCGTCAGAATGAGAGTCTGATAAAAACATCACAAACATCCACACCACTTTAGTCTAACAATTAACATCCTATGAAGCAAAAAAGCTGTGTGTTTGCATTTGCAACTGAAAAGTACTGTGTGCGAATATGAAAAAATATTTAGGAGCACCAGTGCGACTGACCCGATCATCATATTTGTGTTTGCGCTGAGGGGAGCTTCAAAGATTTCTACTATACGTGTTTTTGCAACATTGAGTAATGCATCACAGACATATCTCATAAATGCTTTTATAAACAAAGTATAGAAAGAGATTGTACAGTGTAGAGAGCTTTGTTGATTATAATGGAACATTGTGAGATTGTGATTAACTAAGACGAGTGACAGCTTTAATGATTTTTAAGGGAATTTGTAAATGATATACTGATTTAGTACAACAGTTAAATAAACAAGAAATTAACATTAAGTGACTTACATTGTCTGACCATTACACTATTGCCTGATTTTGCTCTATTTCGGCATCAAAAATAGTCTGAAACAAGTTACAACTGAGCCGATGCACATCTTCATTAGGGCTGTAGCTATCGATTACTTTAATAATCAAGTATTCAACCAATTATTCAATCGATTAATCGAGTAATCGGATAAGAAGTCATTTTTCTTTATTAAAGAGCAATACTAAATATACAAGAGAAAATAAGATAGGTCTCTTAAAATAAACAACTAATTTGTTTCCTTTTTATAAAAATTCAAATTTTGATTGCTGAAATGGCATACATTAATAACCATGAAAACTAAACCCATTTAATGCATTTATTTGCCAAATTACATTCTAAACACAAATACAAATATATCAATAAAATAAATAAATAAAAACACAAAAATCAATTTCACATTACTTTGGAAAAAGGTAAACATTACAATCTAAAATAAATGCATAAATCAAGAAATTGAGGCATTTAGCTGTAGGCTTATTTACACACTATTCACTGTTAAGTAAGTGAGTCATCACGACTGAACTGAATCATTTAACGGGTGATTCATTCAAGAACGAAACACCGTCATGTTGCTCAAAGATACAAAACAGTGCCGTGGCTGTGTTTATAATGGTTATTATACTAACTGATATTTATCAACATAAATATCTGTTAGTCTTAGATTTTTTGTATTCGAGTTACCCGAGGAATCATTTCAGCCCTAATCTTCATTCAAACACAGTGATGTGTTTTTAAACAAATCTACTGAGTCAATGATTTAATTTCCCATTCATAAAGACAGTCACTTGCTTTATTCCTGAATGAATCAGCCGTTTGAACAATCAAGTGAATGTTCAGTGATAAAACCAGTGACGTGCTGCCACCTACTGCCAGTTTTAGTTTTATTTTAAAAAGTATCTTTTCACAAAATGTTATATTTAAAACATTAATCTCAACATTAATTTATGAATTTGATTGCACTCATGCCACCACTGAGCCTCATTAAACTTCTGTAATACAAATTAATTTTGTTAATACTGATTTAATTTGATTGGTAAGGGGCCATTCACACAGAACGCATCTTTGCATCTAAAAACGTGCTCAGCAATGGTTTTAAAAAAAGTGCAGCGTAGAAAGTGAGGGTCTCAAGACGCGCTTTTGAGATGTGATGCAATAACAACAATATTCAGACACAGACAGAGATATTTCTGGGATATTTTTATAAGGAAGTTGTGATAATTGCTTGAAGAAAGGTTATATAATTCAGGGTATCTGAACACAGCCAGTATGAGCGCCTTCTCCTCCAACATATGGCGCAACTGTGCTCGCAGTGACCCGAGTTCGATTCCAGTCTCGAGGTCCTTTGTCAATCCCGCTCCCCTCTCTCTGCCCAGTACTTTGCTGTCATTTCTCTACTATCCTGACCCCCCCCAAATTAAAAATAAAACAGTTGTCATGCCAACTTGCTACTGTAAAGAGAATCTTGCAATGCTTGCCCCGCCTCCGAGTTCTTCTGATTGGTCCACTGCTTTGGAACTGACACTGATGACAAGCGTTGCTGTGTGTAAATAATACTTTTAACTCGACACTTGGTCTTAAAATGTGAGAGGTGCTGCAAAAGACGCAAGACACGAGTGTAATGGTCATGCATGTCCGTCAAGCACACGTTTACATAGAAAAACAATGGAAAAGTAGCGCACTGGAATGGAATTCTTATTCTACTTCTTCTTATTCTGTTGTTTTAATTAGATTTTTTTTTTTTTAAATATATTGATTTTATATATATATATATATATATATATATAAATTATTGATTAAGGTGCTCCTAATTTTTTTTTAAGTTAAGAGCACAAGTGCTCCAAAAAAGAAAAGTAAGCGCAGATCCCTGTTGATTCAGACCAGAAGACTTTTTCAAGAAAAAAGAAAAAGCAATATTATTGAATAAGGACTTGTATCTCAGTCCAAAGTAGCAGCTTAGAGATAAAAAAAACGCATTCTGATTTATTTTTTTCTTACAAACACACAATTTTCAATATATTTTCCATTTATTTTTCATTCTAAATATTGATTGAAAATCTGAGGCGGTGCCCAGTGTCTTTTGTAAGGTTAAAATTCTGTGGCGAGATTGTGAAGTTGCAGCACCTGTCTGTGCAACAGACCAGACAGAAAGAGAGAAAGCTAGAAGGAATATGAGCAGAATTTTAACAATGTTCTCATCATTTATTTAGTGCTTGAGGGGATGAGGCAGAGATATGGGCATGTGTACATCTGTCTGTCTTTTTGCCTCTCTTGGACTACATTTACATGGAAATACATATTCTGAATATTCATGCTGATATATATGCATGTCACAAACAATCAAACAGGTTTGGAATGACATGATGGTGGATAAACAATACAATTAGTCACTAATTTGTCTGATGCGTGTTTTGTTGAACTTTCAGCTTCTGTTTAGCCAGACAGTAAAAAAATAATTGGCCCAAAATCCCATTTTCTATCCCCTTTCGACCACTGCTTCTCCTTCACAGAACCCCCAGCACGACGAGGACACCAGATCCCCTGTTTATTTTAGACACTTTATTCCCCCTTTTTTGTCATTTGCTCCTCTCGCTACAATATTAAAATAGCAAACGGTTTGTTTAAAATTGAATAATATTTCACAATATTACTGTTATTTGTCATCAGATAAATTCTGCTGCTTTGGTGAGCTTAATAGACTTCTTCCAACAACATAAAAAAATTCAAATAATGTAAAACTTTTGACTGGTAGTGTATTATTACTCATATTTAGAGCAATCAATTCTTTGAACTCTAATGACCTGTATTATTAACTTCACGGTACTGTTTTCATAAGATGATTTTACGTGTTAAAAGAGACTAGTACAGCTGTGACAGAGTGACTGCTGAGTGTAATGTAATATCTGTTGGCTGATTATCATGACTGCAAATCTGTTGGGTCAATAGTAAATGACTGTGATTTCTCTTGGGTTTTGTCAAGCCGTGTCCAGACATCTTCCTCTATCTCTATCCCTCATCTCTCTCTCGCTCTTTCCTCAGAGGAATACCTTTTTAATGAGGCTCATTAGTGAAGACGACAACAACAGCATGTTTTGAGCAACTGTGTGCAAACACTGTAAATGAAAAGTCTGACATTTTTTCCTGCAGTGATGAAGCCCACTGAAAGCAAAATGCTAAATCGACTACTATAACAGGCCGATAAAACAGCACTCTGCACTCTGACTTTGAAGTTAGCATCTCTGCAATTCAGTTGTCTGTGGATTTTAGATGTAGTACTGTTTCCCTCTAGTTTAAAAACATCAAATCTGAAAACACATCAAAGCCTCACCAAAACACAGAGCCTATTTTTACATTAAAACCCTGTGAGCTTTTTGGCTTTTAGTCTAGGCGAGTTAGCCGAACAGTCAACTCTATCAAATCTACTCTGATGAACCAGAACCTATGATTTCAAGATGAATGACGGCATTCAGGCTTCCAGTTGTTGAGCTGGAAGTTTTTATCCTGTTTAAAGTAGGGCTGTCTGTTGATTTGCCATGTTATTGATTTATTTACATGTATTTAATGCACTCTCCTGCATAGGTCATCTTACATTTCATAGTTGATTGATGGCAAACATAACGAAGGGCAACAACTCTCTGCGTGATGGAGCCTACAGAATGCAGTTAGCCTATATGTCCATAAAACTCAAAAGATTATGACAAAAATGCCCTGTTTTTGTGTCAAATTTATGTCATATGATATAGTTAAATAATCGCATGAGCCATTTTTGTCCCGAAGAGCACTATAGTGCATATGTGACACTGATTTTATGCAACTAAGATATAAGAAATTAATATTGTGTTAAATTTTAGACACAGTATTGTCTGTCTGAATGAATGACTTACTTGTTAATACATTTACAGTCATCTACTGGCAGCTTTTGTTTAAAATGTAACTTAATATTAATAATAATAATCATATTAATATTTCCATATTACTAAAAAAAACATTAAAGGGATGTCACCCCAAAAATAAAATTATTATTATTTTTTTTATTTAGTGACTGCAATTTTGCCAAAAAAATAAATAAATAAAAATAAAAATAAAAACAGACACATGGAATTAATTTGTGTTGCAGCAAAAGACGATCATATTTGTTAAATATGAATTGACTAAAGCGACAATTTTGAAAAGAGAGGCATTTTAATAACCCATTAAAGTGAAATTATTGAACCTAAACATAGAAGCCTGATAAAAAATTGTCATATAAAAAAAAGTCAAATGAACTTTTGTAAACCTTAATTGTCAAATGAGATTTATTATGATGATGTTTTAGTGCCATGTTAAAAGTTGAACAGACAGCAAGTTGAAATTACAAGAATAAAGTCAAAATGTTTCAAAAATAAAGTCAAACAGTTTACGAGCTATTAAAGTGATAATATTTTGAGAATATAGCCTGCTCATGCAAATGGCCCTGATTGGAAGCACCGGGAGAAGTTGCCAGGCCACTGGAATTTATTTAAATATATGTGGAATTATTAGAAGTAATCATACCATGTGTTATACTCACAGGGATAGTATGCTTGGAAATAGTATTTCTTGTGTTCGACTGCATTCATTAGACCTATCTTTAGTGCGTCAGCCACCCAGTAATAGCAATAAACTTTGTGCTTTTGGTACTTTTAATATAAAACAAAGTCTCAGCTTTCAAAATCTGGCAGTTTTATAGCAGAATACAAACAATTAGTCTTGCAATAATGTGTGTTTTCACGCTCTTTAATATGGTGTGACAGATGGCTGTATTCATGCGAATCAATCACCTTTTCGATTACAATAAGACATTCGTTTAATTAAATTATACTGTTTACTTTGTGAAAATTCTACCACCTACTCCGCAAAAACGTCTGCGAAGTCCAGTCTTTCATTCATCACACGGTATTTCATTAAAAACTCCAATAAAACGTTGTACAGGTTGAAGTGTACTCTAACTGGTTAACATAATTTATATTGTTGTCTTCTCTGAGGTATATAACGTTACGTAACTACTCACAAGTTGTTTTATTAACTGTAAAATACAGTAAATGCTCATATACATAGCTCAGCTTTTTATCACTACATACAAATTATAAATGTGTTTTTTCTCTTTCAAGTTTATAGCACAATGTAAACGTGAAGGAACATCAGAAGGTACAAATAAATTGCTACAAATTCATTCTTGTCATTTTGACTTTATTCTTGAAATATTTTGATTTTATTCTCAAAACATTTCGACTTTATTCTCAAAACACTTTAACTTTATTCTTGTAATTTTGACTTTATTCTCGCAACATTTCAACTTTACTCCGATAATTTCGACTTTATTCTTGAAATGCAGGGTCAAAAAACACTTTAATTTTACCTCATTTCTAAATGATTCGTAAACAACTCGTGTGAAGCAGTTCGAAGAATCAGTCTCTCTAAACCCCTCCTTTACATGAGCCCTCACTGCTGTGATTGGTCAGATGGAGCAGTCCTTTATGACTGGTCTACTGCGTACAGCGTGTGTCAAAAACAAAACGCCCATCGCCATAACTGAATGACAGCCCTGGAGACTTGTCAGTACATAGAAGAGATGGCATCGGTTTTACCTTACCAATTCGAGCCGGAGTCTGACGATGAAACGGCTGAAGTGACTGATCGACATGTTAGCACAGACTACCGTGGAAAGTGCTCGCAATTTGCTTATGTAAGCAAACATCTTTTAAGAGCAAGCGTTTGGTGAATCCCGCACTGTACTCCCTGAGATTAGAAAAGCAGTCGTCAGTAAAATGACGGAACACAACACAAGATTAGAATTGTACTGCTGAGGTGTCGTTGAAAAAATGAATGTTAACTACTGACTCTTTGTAGATTCATCTTTTCGAAGTGCATATAAAACAAATTTACTCTCACAGAGTAGGATACAGCGTCTTCTCCACATGACGTAAACCACATGGAAATTTGACTGTGTTTGTGGGCGGGCAAGTTGTTCGCGACGTTTGGGCGGACATTATGCAAATGTTTTACTTTGTGACGTGCAGCCGTAACAGAATAAGATTCGAATTCCTAATGACTCGTTCAGGCGATTGTGAGCCGATTCTTCTTTTTTTTTTGATAGACAATAACTTTATTTATCGTGCACTGTCGGCTTCACAACTTTGCAGATTATTTTATGTTTATGCTCACATACAGCTACATGACACACTGCATGAAAGGTCATATTTGAAAAGGCATAATAGGAGCACTTTAACATGGCACTAAAATGCCGTCATAGTTTTTGCATCTGAAGTCTTAGCATCCCACACTATACAGTTTATTTATAAAGCATATTTTGTCCAATCAAATACTTTCTAGAATAGGTACTTTGATGTGCCCTGGTTAAGGTTAAGTTGCATGTACAAAATGCGATAGCAATGAATACATTAGCATCATGCAGAAAAAAAAATGTAAAAGTATTGCTGTATTTAAAAAAAAAAAAAAAAAAATCTCTTTTTTCTCTGATTTGAAAACACATCTTAAAAACAAACATCAAACAAAAACTTGCACACACCAAAAATGTCAATAAAACAGAAAAAAATGTATCAGCAATTTCTTGAGGTCTTTTTTGTATTTGTTTAGTTTGTTTGATATTGTATTTTATATGGAAGGCCTGTTTCATGGCTCACTTTTGAGTAATGCATGAGTGAGCATAAGGCTTGAAATATGTTTCAAGTACTGTAAAAGAGATCTGTAAACTGCTTACATCATCAGGACTCTGATTCTTTGAATAATGATTGTGTGTGTCACGCATGTGTAACGTGCATCAAGCCTAAACAAAAAAAACAATGAAGAAAGTCACTCCATTACTGAACAGTATATGGTTTTCCACATTTGTTAAAGGGATAGTTCACCCAAAAAATGAAAATTACTCCATTATTAACTCATCCTCAAGCTATCCCAAGCATGTATGACTTTCTTCTTTCAGATGAATACAATTGGAGTTATTTTAAAAAATGTCCTGGCTGTTCCAAGCTTTATAATGACAGTGAATAGTGGTCAACATTTGGCTCATATGTAAATTGCACAAGCTTATTTCAGATCGAAAGATAAAAAAGGCCCACATACACTGGCTCATAAACCCTCCCCTCAAAAGAAATCAGCACAGAGCGGGTCGAAAGTGGGCAGAGGACATGAATTAAAACAGCAGGTGTGAACGGGAATGTGCCTCCTTCGTCTTCTTGTTATCCGATCGACCGTAACGCATCCTAATACCAGGCGTAAACAGGGCCAAGGATGCACTGGGCAAAAGTGTATGTTTGTCAAACAGGGAACGAATGGATGGCAAGATGTTCGATGAGAATGAGAAAGAAAGAGATGGGCTCAATGTCAGCAGAGGTTAATTGGCTGTGAGATGAGGCTTTGATGGCTAATGGTGAGAACGCTGCTTAACTAGCTGAAGGTGGAGCATAGTCACACAAAGTGGGGGCTGGGAAAACAATATCGACAACCAATAGATAAAAGAAAGGACTGAGATGCAAGGTGGTTATAAATGACTGGCCAAAGGATGGGAGAAAAACAGCCCTGCCAGAAAACCCATTTACTGGTTTCCAGCTGGTCATTAACTGGTCAGACAGCTACCATGTTCCAGCAAACAGCTTGATCATCTTAAGTATGACTAAAACACAGCCACCATGATGAATTTAGACAGAAAGGAAGCTCTTTGTATCTTCAAGCAAAGGATCAATAATTATCCCACATGTACTTTTGTGTCAAGCCGAATGTGTTTGTTACGCTTTAGATGTTTTATGAGCCGTTCAACTTCTAGTATGGGTGTTATTTCAGATCGCCGGTGAGAGGCTGTGGTGTCACTGTCATGAGAACATGTCCTCAGTGAAAAGGGCACACACTGATTTGTCCTGCTGCACTAGAACACAGACTGTCCTAAAGAGGCCCCTTGAGAAAAGAAACATCTACTAAATTGTATTGAATGTCCACTTGCACTTTTAGAATTCAAACCATAAAACTATACTCGAAGATATAATAATGACAAAATAACAGGCTACTTAAGAAAAATTATAGAGTGTTCACTTTCATCACTTTGCAAAAATGTCAAATTAAACATTATACTTTATATTTTAAATCACTTTGATGTGTCTTTAAAGATGTAGACTTATATTGATGTGTTAACTAACATACTATAAAGCACATAGAAAGTAATTAGGGGTTCAAGCACGTAATGGTTACGTTCATGCAGACTAAGGGTGCTTTCACACCTGCCTCATTTAGTTCGGCTGAATCACACTAGAGTTCGTTTTCCCTCTTGGTGCGGTTCGTTTGGGCAGGTGTGAATGTAACAATCGCACTCCAATGTGCACCAAAAGCGGACCAAAGAAGCGTACCAAGACTTCCTTAAAGAGGTGGTCTCGGTACGCTTTCAAACGAACACTGGAGCGGTTTGGTTGTAGTGAGAAAGCAATCCGATCCAATGGACCAACGAACCAGGCTTTATCACACTGTATAATGGGTAATTACAGTTCCATGAACAGCAGCAGCTTTGTTGTTTTGCTAATACCGCTTAAAATGAACCCGTGTCTGTCTGTGGCATTCAAAATCAAAGAGCGCCTTTTCATTTTATAATGCCATCTTATTGCTCTGTTTGTAGTAGGTGTGCTTTAAAAAAAGTTTTCCTGATGATGGACTCCTGCTCAAAATTATAAATTAATATAACGATACCTAAAAAAAAATAAATAAATGCAACAATAAGCCCACAAAGCTGTTGTTGTTCCATCCTGACAGATGACAGTTGAGCGGAATCCTGGAAAAAAACGTGGAACTTTGACCAATGAGAGGACAGTTTACTCACGCGTGACTTGTATTAACACATTTAGAAACTTTGCTGTGTGAAAGTGAACCGAACCATGAATAAAAAGCAAAATTGTAATAATTTTAACCCCTGTTTCGGAACAAAGCAATCGATCTACAGATGTGAAAGCACCCTAAACCATAAGTCGTAGAGACTTAAAACTCAGAGGTGTGGTAGTACTCACACCACCTACACTGTGTCCAAGGCTTGCCCCAATCGGCCTGACGAGGACACTACAGTGATCAAAAGTACAAAATCAGACAATCGATCGTGAGCCTGGCAAAATTTTCAGGTATTTCGCATTTTTGGAAAACCATACTTTTGCAAACTAGTCCTAGGTTTTTTGCCTGATTTGAACCAAACCAGTGCAGAAAAATTCTCTGGAGAGTGAATATCGATAATTATCAAAAAAAAAGTTGAGCTTACAACTCACTGTTGCAAAGGGGCAGCAAAATGTTTGAAAGGGGCAGGGCCACTTTTACTAAAATGCCTATAACTCCTGAACAGAATCAGATATCTTCGCCAAACTCAGCACTCTTATGTAAGAGTTCATTCTGAGGTCACAGGAAAAACATTGCGGAGCTTAACCACTAGGTGGCGCTATTAGAGGGAAAACAAAACATAAAAATGGCTATACCTACTCAACCATTTGTCCTATCAACATGAAAATCACTGTGCACGGTCTTGGTCCAACGTGCCACAAGTGTCTATATGGACATTTCACATATTGTATCAGTCGTATGTTTATTTGTTTTCAATTGTCATCTGCGTTTTATTCAGCTACAGCGATAACAGGATTAGAGATTCCTGAAGCGTCGTCAGTACTACTACTTCCTCTATAAAGCGTGTGTGAAGTTTCTGTGCAAGGGCGCCCTCCGGCTTCCGAATCAGAAAAAGCTTTATTGGTCAAGTGTGTTTCACACATAAGGAATTCGTCTTAATATTAGGAGCTTCCAGTACAGAAAGAACAAACAATTTAATTTTCCAGTGAATTAAACAGTCATTACATTACGTGTGTACTCAGTAATGCTCACGACACCCTATTTTGGGAAAAAAATAAGAAAGATAATACTTTTCTCTAAAGAAAGAGGATTTCCCTGAATTATCGTCATTGATACCATTATCGCAATAAATACCAGAAATTATTGTGATAAATAATTTTTAAAGATTAAAAAAGATTTTAAGCCCATATCGCCCATCCCTATCTGACATTTTTGTCAAAATTGAGTTATTCACATATTCTTATTCTGTGATAACTTATTTACATTATGTGATGTTTCTTTTGAAAGCTGTGTACATTTGGGGGCTTTTTGTTTAGAAATCAAAAATGGGTCTGTCTACAGAAGTCTATGGAATGCAAAAAACTTTGAAGCTCAATATCTCAAAAGTGCTCAGAATGCATGATAAAACCGTATAATTCCAAGGCGGTGATTTGCATACCTCAAAAAAACATGGGCACCATTGGCCGATAAATTTTGAGCACCCTAGACACGGTTAACGGAGACCGATCGGAACGAAACTCAGTGGGTCTGTTTGACTCATGGCCCCCAGAGGTCTTAGAGAAATGTGAAGGAAATATGGCACTAGGTGGCGATATCACATTTTTCAAGGGCATAAATGATTGTACGTTTTTCTGAATTTGCCAAAATTCTTTTTTAAAATAGAATTTAACTTCCAGAACAAAAATTTTCAGATAATTTAATTGATGTAGACATCATTAATGACTATAATGGGTTCTACTGTATTTTGTCATGCCATCAGTACATCTGCAGCGATGTAGGACGATTTTGAAGTTGGTGGAAGAAAACGAGATGAGAGTTTTTTGACATACCCTAAATGTATTGACCATATTGATCCAGAAAAAAAACAGAATTCACGCAGACCTAGAAGAGATGACTGTTTAAGGTTAAAAATTATATAAATTGTCAATTTGTTTCAAAAATGACTGATCGTTTTGCTAGATAAGACCCTTCTTCCTTGGCTAGGATTGTTTAGAGCCATTTGAAGCTGCATTTTGGAAGTTCAAACTTGGGGGCACCATTAAAGTCCACTATATGGAGATAATTCCTGAATATTTTTTCCTCAAAAAACAATTTCTTATCGACTGAAGAAATAAAGACACAAACATCTTGGATGACAATGAGGTGAGTAAATTATCTGTAAATTTTAGTTCCAGAAGTGAACTTCTCCTTTAAAGGGGTCATCGGATGCCCGTTTTCCACAAGTTGATATGATTCTTTAGGGTCTTAATGAAAAGTCTATAATATACTTTGGTTAAAAATTATCAATGGTTATGTAAAACAACGCCCTTTTTACCTTGTCAAAATGAGCTCTGCAAAAATCAACCCATTCTGAGGGGTTGTTCCTTTAAATGTAAATGAGCTCTGCTCGCCCCGCCCCTTTCTTCTTCTCTGTGGAGTGACAAGCCTGTTTACTTTAGCCACATTTAGCTGTGAAACTTGCTAACTAGCATGTTATTAGGAAAGGTGATTGCAGAGATTCATAAAAAAAAACCTTATAATCACTTCTGCTGTAGGTCAAGCTGGATCACGAATGATTTACGTAAACATAGATGCATTTATGTAGATTGGGAGGTGCATTCCCTTCACAAACAAACTTAATCCACTGCATCTTCAGCAGCTCAGATGTCGGGAGTAAATGACAACCACTGTTCATTATTACATCCAGCAATGCTCCGGCATCGAAACAATGGAGGTTCATCATTGCGAATGTGTAATTACAAATATATTTAAAAATACAGCAAACAAGGTTCAATAGAAATGACATCAAAATATAATTTAGTTTATCATGTATGTTTGTCAGTAGTACAATTTCTTAAAAAAAAAAAAAGTGAAGTGAAGTGTACTTCTTTTTCACAAGGGACAGTCCAACACAATAATAAGTGAAAGCTGCTTTATGTGAGAAGCGGTTGTGACTGTATGTTGCCTTAAGCAGAAAACTGTGACATTTCTTGTTATGTTACTTTCATAGATAATGACAACTAGCCTGGAGGAATCATGATATTTCATAGAAAGGTACATGACACATTCAGGTACAGATATAAAGTGAGATGCTTCTAGGGATGAGCGGTTATGCATCAGTTGCAGCAAAACTCATATTTGCTGAATTCTGAATTTCATTAATGCCTTGATGTCATTTTTTTCATTTGCATTTGCAGTTTTGAGTGCAAAAGATAGAATGTGAAATTAAAATATATATGCAAATCAGTATGCGTCTGTGTGTATGTGTGTGCGTTTAAGGTGATATTAACAAAAGATATCTGCATGAAACAGAACATGCTTTTTTTAAACAACCAACTATTTTATACTTTACTTTGGCAATACTGTGTGTAAAACAAATACCCAACAAAATACATTGGAAATAAATTAATGTGACATAGAATAAATAGATATATGTGTGTGTATGTGTGTGTGTTCAAGGTGCCAAAGCTGAATAAAATGAAAACAAAGGAAAGGTAATAAATCTAAAAGAGAAAGACAGAAATGAATACCAGCTACTGAGAAAGATGAAAACAGGTTGCCTATGTGCAGTTCTATTTGTGATTAATTCTTTCTTCTTTGCAAATGTTTTGAATGCTGCCGTTTCATTTCACCCTAGACTCGTGCTCTTAAATAAATACAAATCGGAGAGAAAAAACACATACAGCATACTCTTTTCAACAGCTTCTTATTAGATATGCAGAGCGCTTCTCACAAACGCTGCAGTTTTTTCCCCTGTTGTAATCTAGTTTTGCTGTCGTCTCTCGAGAGCCCAGACTCGATCAATATTCTAATGACAAATCTGCCTCAAGTAATTTTTCTACATAAGCAGCACAAACCACTCTTACGGGTACAGAAATCTCACTCTCTTATTTTCCTCTTAACACCCCTCCTCTCCTCTTCATCCCTTGATAAGCGGTTTCATGGAGATTAGGGCTAGCATTTACACGTCTGCGTGTTGATTTAATCCAAATCAATATGGAAGCAGTGGCTGTGGATACTTTCCTGATCATTGCTGATAAACAGCACCTCCGGGTGTTCTGGACAAAATTGTTCTAAGATTGCATATGGAGTTTTACTTTTAATAAAAAACTCTAAAAAGATTTGATTTGGGCTTGGATGTGGCTGCTGACATAAAAATCTCCTGCTCTCAAATTAAATGCAGTCCTTAAAATGCAATCATAAAAATCCATGTGAGAGTTTTTCAGTCCCCCTTATGCCCTTGTATTGTTGATGAAATTAAATCAGCTGAGACCACATCTGAATATAAATGAGTCGAGCTGCAGTTAGACTCATTGAATTTAGCACTCATAATGGTTCTAACCCTAGTTTTTCAACTAGACAAAGAGTCAATATTTGAAAGTGATCTGAATCCAGTATGAATCCAAAGTAAATGTGAATAAGAGCAATCTGGAGTAGACAATAATAAGTATTTGTAGTAATTAAAAGTGTTTTAAAACCTGATGCAAATGATGCATGAAACCTTTAGGAGCTTCAACTGTTACCTTTTAAACCTCATGGACTGTATTGGATTTACAAGTTATCTGAATGCAGAATCAATGTGAATAAGACAAATCTGATTCAGTTAGACTAGAGGTAAGTGTAAAGTTACATTTAAGGCTTAAAAATTTTATACAAATGCTCACCTTTTATGTGTGAACCCTTCAGGGCTCAAACTAGACAAAGAATCAAACTCCGAACCAGTGGACCTGTTGAATTTCCAAGTGACCTGAATCTAGAGCGAATGTAAATTGAAGTAGATTACAGATTAGCATTTTAGTTTAAAAAGTTACATAGAGTTCACATATTAACCTTTGAAGGATCAAACTAGGCATGATCTGAGTGGATCTACAGGATATGCAAGTGATCTGAATCCAGAGTAAATGTGAATGGGAGTAATCTGAAGCAGATTACAGATCAGTATTTTTTTTTTTCTATAAACCTTTTAAGGATCAAACTAGACATAATTTGAATCAGCTGATATGTAAGTAGGGTGTGCAATAATGACAACATTTTGTCAATAATGATAATTTCACTATAGTTTGAGCATGTTATTGTGCTTTTTTTTTTTTTTGGCAAGACCCCTAAAGCTTTTGATATTCTTTATATTCTGTGAAGTGGTTAGTTTGCAGGAGTAACAGAAATGTACTTTTCCAATACGTTCAAAGTGATTTTTACCATTTATGGGCATTTTTACCTTTATAAGGCCATTTTTCTAACCTAATTAAATGTATACATCAACTTTTGGGTCAAATTATTCAATGCAATCAATAAATTTAAATAGTAAGACACTATAGGGCTGTCAACAATCAAAATTTGTGCAATGCAGAGGTGGCACAGAATTCGCATCTGAAGTCAGATGCATTTACACAGACAGGACATGAATGTAGTTAACCTCCATTTACAAATGCATAATTAATCATTTGATGTTTAAAAATAACATTTCTATAGCAATATTTGAAATTATTTTGGGGGGGGGAACGGTAAAATATACTTTAAAATATAAACCTAAAATTGCCAGTAGGTAGTAGGTAGTAGAGTCATTGAGTCATTTATTCAACTGATTTGTTCAAACGGCTGATTGATGCAGTTACTCAGAGATGCAAAACATCTTTCGTGGCTTTGTTTGAAATTTTTCATTGTGGAAATACAGCAAAAACAAGAACTATTGCGTCATGTAAGTCACTTAATATTAACTTCTTGTTCATTGGGCTGTTCATCAAATCAATATCACATTTCAATTGTACTGATAATTGGAGAAATAACTGTACTCTTCTTGTGATATTAACTATATCTGATGATAAAATTATAAAAGAAGTATAAAAGTCATATGGAGGCATATTTTCCCACTTATCTTGAATTTTGGGGGAGTTCTGAATGTATTTTAATAGACTAAATCACTAGCGTGAACTGTAAATGTGCTTGCACAGTTGTCTGAACCTTCATCTCAAAGTTTATGCATGCACTCTCTGGGTGTTTTATTTGTTTTTTGCGATATACTCGATAATGTCTTACAAGTGTTTTGGTATTCACATGCTTATTGTTTTTGTTTGCACTGCAACAACAACAACAACACCACCAAAAAAACAGAGAAGAAAGGTCAAACTTGATAAAATTTCACACAGAACTCAAAAATGGACTGGACAAAATTATTGGCACCTTGTCAAAATTGTAAGAAATAGTTGCTTTTCAAGCATGTGATGCTCCTGTAATTTGTATTTGGACACACCTGTGGCGAGTAACAGGTGTGGGCAATATAGTAATCACACTTGCAACCAGTTCAAATGGAGAAAAGTTGACTCAACCTTTATGTTGTGTGTCACACTGAGCATGGAGAAAAGAAAGAAGTGTAAAGAGTTGTCTGTGGATTTGAGAGAAAAAATGTGGAAAAACATGGACAATCTCAAGGCTACAAGTCCATCTCCAGAGATCTTAATGTTCCTGTGTCCACTGTGTGCAATATCATCAAGAGGTTTACAGCCCATGGCAGTGTAGCTAACCTCCCTGGAAGTGGACAGAAGAGCAAAATTAAGGACAAATTACAACAAAGGATCGTCAGAATGGTGGATAAAGAACCCTGATTAACTTCCAAACAAATTCAAGCTGATCTGCAGACACAGGGTACAACAGTGTCAGCTCGCACTATCCGTCGCCATCTAAATGAAAAGATGCGCTATGGTAGGAGACCCAGGAGGACACTCCCACCCACTGCTGACACAAAGGCATAAAAAAGCAAGACTGGAATTTATGTGACAAAACCACAATCCTTCTGGAAGAACGTACTGTGGACAGATGAGACAAAATTAGAGCTTTTTGGTAAAGGACATCATGGCACTGTTTACAGAAAAAGAAATGAGGCCTTCAAAGAAAAGAACACAGTCCCTACAGTCAAACATGGTGGAGGTTCAAAGATGTTTTGGGGTTGCTTTGCTGCTTCTGGCACTGGATGCCTTGACTGTGTGAACGATATCATGAAATCTGATGATTACCAAAGAATTTTGGGGCGCAACGTAGTGGCCAGTGTCAGAAAGCTGCATCTCCACCAGAGGTCATGGGTCTTCCAGTAGGACAATGACCCAAAAAACACTTCAAAAGCACTCAGAAATGGTTACAAACAAAGCACTGGAGAGATCTGAAATGGCCAGCAATAAGTCCAGATCTGAATCCCACAGAACACCTGTGAAGAGATCTCAGAACAGCAGTTGGGAGAAGACATCCTTCAAATCTGAATGACCTGGGGCAGTTTGCAAAAGAAGAGTGGTCCAAAATTCCAGTAGAGAGGTGTAAGAAACTCATTCATGGTTACAGGAAGCAACTGATTTCAGGGGGTGCTACCAAATATTAAGTTAAGGGTGCCAATAATTTTGTCCAGTTTTTTGGGTTCTGTGTGGATTTGTTTTAGATTTGCCTTTTCTTCTCTGTTTTTTTTTTTTTGTGTGTGTGTTGTTCTAATGCAAAAACAATAAAAATAAACACGTGAGTACCAAAACATTTGCAACTGCAACAATTTTCTAAAAGAGAAGGGTTGCATTTTCTGACAGAATTGCAAGGGTGCCAATATTTTTGGCCATGACTGTATATTGCACAAATAAATATGTAAGTGATCTGAATTCCGAGTGAATGTGAATGGGAGTAATCCGGAGTAGTCTACAAACCTGTATTTGTAGTAAATAAAAGAATTTTAATGATATACCATGCAGAGCAACAAGCTTCCTACAACAACAGATTGTATAATTAAGTTTTCATTCAGGCAGATATTCAGCCACCAGAGGCTCAGCTCCACTCAGTTCAAAGGAAGTGTCTGTGTTGGTCCTAAAGGGAAACATTACAGTTGCAATCACAAACGAGATCAATCTAAATAGGAAAATAATCTCACATCCTCTCCACTGCGCACATGCTCAGACACACTGCTACCTCCACTCCGATGTGGAAGTAACACACCTTGCATGCAAATACACATGCATTACAGCCAGACAGAGAAGTATGTGCCTTGCGGCTGTGTCAGATCAATACATCATTAGCTCGGTCCTCTTTCTGCAGTCCCCGTTCTTCCCTGCTTGCATCAGCACTTTTAGACCATCTACAGCCTCCACACCCAACTGCACCCATTTTCATCAAAGCTACACATTCTTTTTCATCTCTTGTCTAATTGATTCATATCAAGCCACTGTGTTAAAACAACACACAGATGAAAATGTAAAGATGGAAGGATCAAAGAGGTGATCAGGGGAGTTTAATGGAGATCAGCAAGACATGAAGAAAAACGAGCGATGTCTGTGCGACAAGGGATAGTGAGAGAGGTACAGCGTGGACCAGAGAGCAGGGGGAGGTGCGGAGAGTCAAATTAACATGTAATCGTGCTGTAGGTGCTCGAGGCTTCAGTGCCGTGTTGACTGATGGTGCCGCACTCTGCAGAGAAACGGTCATTGTCTGCACCTACTGTGTAAACAATACATGCATAAAACATCTGTATACTTCACATTAGACAATGCACACTAGGTTTTGTTTCAATAAACACATCATCACTTTGTTCCAAAACCTAAATGATGGGCAGTGGGTAAAATCACTCTTGTTCCATTCTGAGCTAACCTTTTGTTGAACTCTTCTTTCTGGACTGGGTGTTACAAGCCAGCGTTTGCAGAAGTGGTTATAAATCTGGTGATGAAACAGTCTGCGTTAAGCCCCTACATTGTGTATATGCTGGATTGGTTTGAAGAGGAAAAGGATTACATCCTCATCCTGGAGTATCCGCAACACTGCAAGAGCGTGCACAGATTTCTCTATGAAAAGAATCATGTAGTATGATGTTGCAAGCAATGCTTAGAGCCAAGACTGGGATGTCTTCCACTGTATCATCAAATATGCTGGTCAATATAAAGATGATGAAACTCAAATGAATTAACTTTAGTGACAGTAGCATCATCACATCCCCTAACTACAAACATAAACAACTAGATGTGTTGGCTCTTTATGTTACTGTTTAACATAGGAGGGAAATCTTAGTGTATGAAAATAAGCAAATTTACTTAATGGAGAAGTCCACTTCCAAAACAAAGATTCACATTTAATGGACTCACCCCCTTGTTATCCATGATGTTCATGTCTTTCTTTCTTCAGTCGTAAAGCAATTATATTTTTTGAGGAAAACATTTCTGCATTTTTCTCCATTTAATGGACTGATATGGTGCCCTGAGTTTGAACTTTCAAAATTAGGTTTAAATGCGGCTTCAAATGATCCCAAATGCAGTTATAAACGATCCCAGCTGAGGAAGAAGGGTCTTATCTAGCGAAATGACCGGTTATTTTCATTTAAAAAATACAATTTAAATACTTTTTAATCTCAAATGCTTGTCTTTCCTTTCTCTCCCTGAACTCTGTGTATTCTGCCTCAAGACAGTTAGTGTATGTTTTGAAAAACTCCAATCGTATTTTCTCCCTCAACTTCAAAAATCATTTCAAAATCATCCTACATCGCTGCAGAAGTACCAACCCAGTCTATGCAAAGTGAACATGCAAAGAAGATCAAACACCCTTAACAAAAAAGGTAAAACAGCGATATAGGGCGATTTTGAAGTTGAGGGAGAAGATGAGATGGGAGTTTTTTGACATACACTAACTGTCATGAACCAGAACAAAAACAGTCCAGGCAGAGTAAGACAAGACGAGCGTTTGACATTAAAAAGTATATAAATTGTGTTATTTTTCTTAAAATAACAGATCGTTACACTAGATAAGACCCTTCTATCTCAGCTGGGATCGTTTACAACTGCATTTGGGATCGTTTGAAGCCGCATTCAAACTGCATTTTGGAAGTTCAAACTCGGGGCACCATATGAGTCCATTATATGAAGGAAAATGCAGAAATGTTTCCTTCGAGATCCTCATGAATATATTCAAATTATTGGTTGGGTGGGTGGAAGGAAAATAAATAAAACATTTAATAAATCATTCAATTTTACACTGAGTAACTTTCCAGTTACTATAAACCTTTCATTTGACTGACACACAAAGTTCACAAAATGAAGTCAAAATATCTAAATGAGGTCACAAAATAGAAAATATAGAAAAAAAGGAGGATTAAATTTACAGTTGTGACCCTGGACCACAAAACCAGTCTTAAGTCGCTGGGGTATATTTGTAGCAATAGCCAAAAATACATTGTATGGTTAAAAATTATTGATTTTTCTTTTATGCCAAAAATCATTAGGAAATGATATAAAGGTCATGGTCTATGAAGATATTTTGTAAAATTCCTACTGTAAACATATCAAAACTTAAAGGAACACTCCTTTTTTTTTTTTTAAATAAGCTAATTTTCCAACTCCACTAGAGTATAACAGTTGAGTTTTGCGGTTTTTGAATCCGTTCAGCCGATCTCCGGGTCTGGTGGTAGCACTTTTAGCATAGCTTAGCATAGATCATTGAATCCGATTAGACCGTTAGCATCTCGCTCAAAAATGACCAAAGAGTTTCGATATTTTTCCTATTTAAAACTTGACTCTTCTGTAGTTACACCGTGTACAAAGACTGACGGAAAATGAAAAGATGTGATTTTCTAGGCTGATATGGCTAGGAACTATACTCTCATTCTGGTGTAATAATCAAGGAACTTTGCTGCTGTACCATGGGTGCAGCAGGCGCAATGATATTACACAGCACCTGAAAATAGGCAAACTTCCGTCAACATAACCAACATGACCACCTGCTTGCACAGGGAGACTATTTTCAGGTGCTGCGTAATATCATTGCGCCTTTCAAATACCTTTGATTAACTGATCATCAGCAAGTCTGAGCACCTCTATAAAAGCATAAGCTTTGGCAGTTTGCTGGTCTGGAGACTTCAGGTGTGTGTTAACACAATGCCAAGGAGGAAAGACATCAGCAATCCTCTTAGAGAAGCAATTGTTGCTGCCATCAATCTGAGAAGAGTAATTCACCCCAAGATCAGACCATGTAAAGCTCAGAGAAATGGCAGACAACCCAAGAACTACACCTCAGACTCTACAGGCCTCAGTTAACATGTGTTTGGTGAAAGCCTAAAGAGCGTATCAGCACAAACACCTCATACCAAACGACAAGTATGCTGGAGGAGAGCTGATTATTTTGGGTTTGTTTTGTAGCTACAGGACCTGGGCACCTCACAGTCATTGAGTTGGCCATGAACTCCTCTGTATATCAAAGTGTTGTAGAGTCAAATGCGAGGGCATCTGTCCGACATGTAAAGTTGGGCCAATACTGGGTCTTGCAACAGGACAATGATCCCGAGCAAACCAGCAAATCTACAACAGAATGGCTGAAAAGAAAAGAATCAAGGTGTTGCAGTCGCTCAGTCCATGTCCAGAGCTCATTCTGACTCAAATGCTGTGGTGAGAGCTGTGCATAAGCAAATACCCACAAACCTCAATAAACTGGAGCAACGTTGAAAAGAAGAGTGGTCCAAATTCCTCCAGAACGATGTGAGAGACTGATAAAGTCACACAGAAAATGAATGCTTCAAGTTATTGCTACTAAAAGTCGATCTACAGGCAACTGACTCATAGGGTGTCCTAACTTTGTTACACATGGCCTTTCCCTCTTGGCTTTATTTTCTTAAATAAATAATGACGCTGTGTGATATGTCACGTGAAGATGTTTATCTGAGGATTTATTTTCCAAATTTTAAGACCTGCCAAGGACCAGATAATTTTTTATTATGTCCTGATACAGAAAACCGTGAAATTCAATAGAGTGTCCGAACTTTTCACATGACTGTGTTACACATATATTACATTATATTATTATTATTTTTAAAATCAGTTTATTAGAGATTCTTTTGATCATTCAAATTTAATCAAACCATTCAAATGAAATCAAGAAAATTAATGGAAAACACAGAATTGGGTAAAAAATAAAACTTATTTAATACGACCTTAAAAATGTCATGTTGATGCTGAATTTTGTACGTTGTATGATTAATTATACATGCTTTTTTATTATTATTTATTTTTATTTAACCATTAAAACAAAGTCTAGAAAAAAATGGAATCCAGAAATATTACAACGAAATAAACTGAATTTGGGAATGAATAAATGAATGAATGAATAGGAATTTGGGAAAAAATAAAAACAATTTCAAAGTCATTTTTACAAACCTTAGCTACTCTCCAAGACTCACCAGTGCTGCAATGTGACTGCATAGTTTTGCTTTCCTGGCGCAGGCTCACACCTCTGTCTGCATCTGTTCTGATCAGTGAGTGGCTAAGAGGAGCAGCACGTTGTGTTCTGTGTCAGGGAACAAATAAGAAAGTCATTTAGTATCTAACTAACTAACTAAATAATCATTTACATGTAAATATAGCTGAAATGATAGTACAGCCATTACCTTTAACTTATTTGTATGATGATGTTGTCAGACGGTGCTGTGGTTGTAAATCTGGACATATTAGCAGCACCTTGGAAAAGTCTTGGAAGTGACTGCAGTGGTCTGAGCTTAGATTTCGGCAACACACAAGAACTATGGGATTATTTTTGTGCCAATAAGAATGAACGTAACTTTATACAACTGAACGTAACTTTCCAATAAACGATCAAAAATATGCCACTGCAAAAGAAGAAAAACACAATGAAAATTAAAAAATGAACTCAGTCGCACAAATTTAACATGCTCTTCAAATATGCTTCATTCTTTGTTAATGATTTTCAAAGAATCGTTTTCGCGAATCATGGATTCTGAATGCGTTGCCACAACTTTCGCTTACGCTTCGCAAATTTTCGTTTGCTGTTTTGGCACAAACCTCTCGTAGGGGCGGGCTTAACAGCGATCTACTCTGATTGGCTAATGAGCTTTTGATGGACAGTTGCTCTCTGAACCGGAAGCACGGACGGTGAAGTCAGTGGCGCAATACGTCGTGGTTTGTTTATAGAAACTATCAGAACTGTTGCACACTGTACATGAATAAAACTTTTATCGATGTTATTGATTAACGTTACTTTAGCAACACGAACCTACTTCAAGCTGCCCTGAGGGACAAGCTGAGGTGGAAGATGATGCTGCTCCGTGTCTTTCCTGGGAGCTCATCTTTAGAAACTAAGAGACGACCGTAGGTGAAAAACTAATAACATTAATACTTAATATAAACAAAGCAGGACGTATTGCACACCGCAACAACTTTCCAATATGTGCGCCACTGACGTCACCGTCCGTGCTTCCAGGTCAGAGAGCAACTGTCCATCAAAAGCTCATTAGCCAATCAGAGTAGATCGCTGTTAAGCCCGCCCCTACGAGAGGTTTGTGCCAAAACAGCAAACGAAAATTTGCGAAGCGTAAGCGAAAGTTGTGGCAACGCATTCAGAATCCATGATTCGCGAAAACGATTCTTTGAAAATCATTAACAAAGAATGAAGCATATTTGAAGAGCATGTTAAATTTGTGCGACTGAGTTCATTTTTTAATTTTCATTGTGTTTTTCTTCTTTTGCAGTGGCATATTTTTGATCGTTTCTTGGAAAGTTACGTTCAGTTTTATAAAGTTACGTTCATTCTTATTGGCACAAAAATTATCCCATAAAGAACCACCTACAGTATTGACAGAGATGAGCTGATTTAAATGATACATTTAATTCTTACTTGTTCTAAAAATATTTGTTTAACAAGTTAAAATTTAGATAACATTTTATGCGCTAATAAAAACTGTATAAAATACGCTGTATTTAAAAAACAGTATTTATCCAAAATAAAGGACGTGTCATAAACACAGCGGTTGTGTAGTGCATTTTACACATTATTACAGGGTTTATGTTAATCAGAAAATATTAGTACCTGCATGAGGTAAAAATAATACTATTGCTGTAAAAATGAACTTGCCTGTTTTGCTGAGTTTAAAGGGTTTGTCCATATTTGTCCAAATTAGTGGTTTTGTTCAAATTTGCTCATTTTCAACACCATGGTTTTCAAGACTGTAGAGGAAAATAGTTTAATATTTTTGGACAAACTGTTTGATAGAACAATGTTTATCAAACAGAGGGTTTTGACATTTACAATGTAGTAAAGAATAGTGTGCTATTATGAGAATTTAGTTTTTTGCTATTGAGGTTTCTGTCTAAAAGACTCATGTCTAAGAGAGTTCATTATAGTATTTTATGGAACAGTAGTGTTTGTTAATAATTTTCACATTAATCAAAGTTTTTTTTGTAATAATTTACAGGAAAAAAAAAAGAAAAAAAAATTACAAGAGTGAATTGCACGTAGAAATGTACAACATTGTACTTAAAGCGGAACATATAAACATCCAGTTTTAAGGTTGTTTATTTATTATGTTTAATTGTTAAACTATTTGTAAATAAAAATAAAAATAAAGTTTACCTTATATTTGCATACTACAGCGTTCAGACGAAATAATATTCACAGTTTACTGCTGATTTAAGGTTCTTTGTCCAGCAACGTTACATCGAATTGCTATTTTATTTCTTAGTCCTAAATTTGACGTGAAGCGGAATTTACAACTTTTGATGCACGAATTTCAGAAACTGTAAACACTGCGGAAAACACAGCTCTATACAAAGTACGGGTCAAGCTCAACAGGTTAAGGTAGGCTACTTTCAATAAAAGCCCCAACACACTGGTAATACTTTAACCTGAAATTTAGCTTAACCTTACCTTTTGAGAAGAAACTCCACAAGTCACACAGCAGCCACGCCACAGAATAATATTTTTAGGCCACTTTAATTTTTATTTGCTACCAGAGTGTGAACAGACTTTCAACCCGTATAACATAAGTAAAAAGTTTGCCTAATTTGTATATGTTTCGAGAATGTGGTTGGCAACGAATGAAGACGCAATTTAACTATTAAAAAATAATCCTACCGCCTTCCAAAATTCATATTTGCAGGGAGTTTGATTGACAGGCGAGCTGACCAATAATAAAGCTGAATCTGACATTTTGTCTGACAAACAAAGTAGACAGGAGAGTAATGTTAGATTAAGGTTGGTGGACTTTAACTTGAGGTCTGTTTATTAATATGACATTTGAGGTCTTTTACCAGTTGAAACAAGATTTCTGATGTTCATTCATGTTTACTTCATGCTATAACTAGTAAAGAGGACAAGATGATCGGTTTATGTGTCGCTTGAACTGAGACGCTACAGCAATCTGTCAGCACATTAAGAGGACACAAAACGGTATTTATTGTT